>NW_022990051.1:137846-348903 GCF_902827175.1 Gymnodraco acuticeps | reverse complement strand
AATCCCAAATGTAGAAATAATATACATAAACTTCTGCATACAAGCATAAGAGAGACAGCCGCACAAATGTCTCTGAGCAAGCACGCTCATATTTACCTGTATCCCAAAGAAACCTAAGCATAGGCATTTAGTCAGCAGTGATTTTTGGCTTTTGCAAGAATACAGAGAAATGTTTTATGTTTATTTGTATACTGTAAGAGTCTCCCAACTACAATTCACACTTTGATTTATCTGCTACTCTATTATGTGGATCCTCTAGTAAAACTAATTCAGTGAGTCATTACTTAGGACAGACAATAAGCCAGGGGTACTCAAATACAAATCTTAAAGGTCCAAAATAAATGTTTCAATAAGACAAAGGTCCGTTTATTACGGTCATTCAAACTTTTAAACAATTGCAACAAGATTCTTAACACGAGGTTGCAAAAACAAAAATAATCTGTATGCAGCAGTTTTCATTGTTATTGTGTCTGTGCTTGACCCCTCAGAGTCGCAGTGTAAGAGCTGCACAGTTATGAATAAAGGCAGCTGCACCCTCTTTCATTCAGCATTCCCATTATTGCTTTATAAATGTATTGCCCCCTTGTGTGTCTACTGAGGTTCGTCAGGCCCAACACATCTTCAACAAACTCCCCTTTGCCTCATCATAAACAACTCACAAACACCAGCAACTGAGCATTGTCAGTGGTGTCAGTAGACTCACCCACAGCTAAGGAAATGCACTGTGCATTTTTTATTCCATCACAAATCTGAGAGGGGATTTGCTTGATTTGGCCTGTTATTTCCTCTTTTTGTTTGCCTTCAACATGGTCTCCATCACTTCAGTCATGCATTATTTATACTGCAGTTATTATCCAGTGGAAAGCCCTTACCTACTGGCCTAGTTCAATCAAAGTGGTTACTTTCTGTTGGCTGGGCAGTGTAGTTTTACACACCGTCTGATTTGACTTTCTCAGGACTTAAAACAGTTTTTTGGGGGCAGACCCCCCTCAAAGAAAAAAATATATTTACACACGTAAGGTCATCATCTTAATAGTTGTGTATGCTCATTCCGTGAGCAGAGCATCAAGTTGGCATGCCTATTACAGCTGAATGCGGCGATTACCATCTTGTTCAGCAAAACGCCTCACAAACGTATTAAGATCAACAGCTTTCAGTGCGTTTTGATTCAATGCTGAGTACAGCCAAACTGACAGTCTCTTCTCTGTCAAGTGTAGACCGCAAATACCTCATTCCTTCAGCGCTTGGGTCCGAATGCTTCTCGGTTTGCGCCGTCCAGTTCAAAATGAAATGGCCGCCAATCGTATGTCCACGCTCGCGCCAGGACCGGGGGAGGGGTTACATGACGTGCATCTTGTGCTGCATTCACTTGCACTCGGACATTAGAGACTTTCTCTTCATAAATGTCCGATGAGCCACAACTTTTCTTTCAAAACAAAGCTGCCAACTGGAGTGGCAAGGCCTATTTTTTAGGGTGTCAGTTGCCACCCCAGTAGGTGAAACTAGGCTACTAGCTACAGTACAGATGGAACTAGATGAGCTGTTAACTCTCGCTCTGAATATTTTTTTTTTAAATTCTCGCTCTGACTTAGACAGGTTGAAAGAGACACACACATTTTTCCCACCCGCAGTCCGCGAAGACCCGCCCTACTGTGCCTCTGATTCGCAGATTGTTTGGGGGGAAAAAAACGCTGACTGGATGCTGAATGTGATTGGACCAAAGCGTTGACACACACAGGTGGAACACAGTGGAACAGTCAGGACATGCAGAGCGCTGTTTGCAGTGGACATAGCGGAGAATTTTGACTCGTTGCGAATGCGTTGTGGCGATGTCTCACATATAATACAGAGAGATAATACATATGAAAAGTATAATTTGCTCAGAGTCCGGAGACAGTGGTGGTTTGGTCCGGATCCGGACCGGAGTCCGTAGTTTGAGGATGCCTGCAATAAGCCATAATATACTCACTTGAATGTGTAAGATTCATTTTAGTTTTTATTTGGAGTTGTGGTGGTAAAGTTAACAGGCTTGACAAGCTGTTTTAAGTGGCTGTGACAACCAAAGCATTTGTCCAATCAAAGACAAATGCTTAATTGTTAGAGAGGAAGCTGCTTAGCTGTTAATTATGCACAAGGTACACAAGGTACACACACACACACACACACACACACACACACACACACACACACAAAGCTCTCTGTGCTGCTACCACATCGCACTAGACAACAATTACCTAAATCAGTATTGCTTCAGTCTGCCTTTGTTATTTTCAAAGAGCTGATGAGGCAAAACCTCTAAATGTATTCTTCCTGAATGCAAACTCTATAAAATCATTTCAGCCCATTCTTCCATGCTAACTGCCCCAAGTGTCTGATTTGGCTCAATAGAGGGTGGGACAGCTGTAGTGTAAAGGCTCAGAAGTATTGTAAAGCTCCTGCTGGTAAATCGTGTAATGGTACTTTAAATCCGATCCCTGTCTCTTCCCCTTCATATACTTCTTATTTTTACGACTCATCACAGCTATGGGATTTTAACTAGCAAAAATAAATATGTATATCCTTTTCATGGCCATAGTTAGTGTCTCTATGTATACATATGTAAGAACATAGAGCAGTGAGGTTACATTTGGATTACATTTAGAACTACTGTAGGTTGGAGGCTATGTATTTTGTGGTAAACAGCAGGCTGGGTTTCTCCTTTCTAGCTTGGCCATTAAATAGCAGCTCTCCCTCAGTTGAAGTGAAAGCATCTTTGGCTTTATGGGATATGCAGAGCTTTGGCTAACGCTGAAGCAGAAAAGCAGGCAAAGCTTAGCTCTCTTATTTGGATTAATATCCCCAACACCTGTCTTTGGGGAAATTAATGGGTGTTACTGTAAGCAGCTTTCTTTTCTTCCTCAAACCTTTTTTTTTGCTGATTTCTTACTTTCTTGACCCCTTCTGCCAGCTCCTTTTCCCTCTCTCTGTTGTCCTTCCCATACTTCCCCTCTGTAGATTAATTGCTCAGTGATACCGTATGTTAAGGACTGCTGTGAGTTTCCCTACCCAGCTGTTTGAAAGCAGATTAGTCAGCAGAATTTGTCTGCTTGGTCCTCACTTGCCACTTCTTTATGCACTCCCTCCTTTCTTCTCCCATTCTCCTTCAAGGCTCCTCCTCCTGTCCTCTAACCTTCTCACTCATCTGCTGCTCTCAATTTTCCCTGCTGGCCCTGTCATGATGTGGCTATTTGCTGTTTAATCATTGGTATTTCTGTTGTAGCTTGAGCCATTTATAAACGTTTTAAATTGAAAACAAAAGAGAAGGATATATTTCACCTAATGTGTCAATCATTATCATGTGACATCACCAAAACTGTCCCCAATGAATGAACATATGTCTATCAGTGTTTACATTATATTACATTACATGTTACTTGTTAGACGTGTTTATCCAAAGCGACTTACATACTCAATACTGTGGACAATCCCCACAGGAGCAATTTTGGGTGAAGTGTCTTGCCCAGGGACACAACGACATGGTGACTGCAGTGGGGTTTGAACCTGTGACGCCCTGATCCCAACACCAAGGCTCTATCCACTGCGCCATACGCCTCCCTTTATCCTGCCTTTATACACTCATGCTGCACAAGCTAGTGTTAATATCAACGGAATCAAATATAAAAGATAATATGGTAGCCTATTATGTATTTGGTCTGGTTCAAATAAACCAAACTACAGGAGTTAAAGCTCCCAAAATATTTTAAGTTTAGTAGCTTTTAACAACACTTCAATCTGGCCTCGTGAATACACGATCTGTGATTATTTTTACTCACTACTAGTAGTAACTACTGTACAGGGAAAGTGTTAGGTGTAAAGCAGCCAAAGCAAAGTTGCATTACGGCAGGTTCTTGGTTCAGTTGCATTCCCACCTACCTAGGATCATTTGCTTGGCAGATTATACTTCCCCCTTGCTGTGTCTTTTCTTACTGCTTCTGTCAAGACTAAGGAAGTGAGATGAAGGGAAGGAGGGAATGAAAGTCAGAGAGTTTATTATATACATAAATCACTTCCTGGATGGAGGGTATGTTGTTTCATTGCTAATGGATCTCTACCACTTCTCTGTAAATCATGCTACACATCCAGGCTACTAGGAGGCAAGACTCCAATGATAGAAGACATTATTCTGTTGCTTTCTATTTAGCTTTCCTCTTTTCCTCACATCTCCTTTTCTTGCAGGGATTTGGGTTAATTGCAAAACAAGCAATATTTGGGTTACTGCTCTCCTTCGTGCCTCTTTCCACTTTGGGTAAATGGGCGCTTACTCAGCTCGGTGGGGGTGGCATTAATCCCTGGCGCTGAACAAATTCAGACAGAGTTCATACCTGAACGGGCAGCCATAATATCTGCTTGTCCTTGTAAGCTATTTCCTAAAACAATAGGAATAAGACTGAATGTCAAAACTCAATATCATTGAAAGTCCAGCCTTTTTTTTCTTATTAAGTCCAGACTCAGTGGTAGGAGTTTTTTCTTATGCTAATGTAATCAACGACACCATGTGAATGAAGGCAAAAACCTCATGATGTCACATAAAGAAATGCATACGTTTTCAGTTACAAGGTGAGTCTGACGCACTGGAGTAAGTCTGAAATGAAATCTGAGCATCTTTATACATCACAAGAGTCTATAGAATCAATATTCATTTAAGTGAACAGATGATCTTCTTATCTTGTATCCAGTATTCCTCTCAGTGCAATTCACTTTCTGCAATTTTCCATCTATAGTGTTTGCTAGCATGTTGAGAAGATCATGATTGAATGTTTAACACACATATTTAAGGGAGCCCAGATGAGCAGTAATTCATATACTGGGGACGGGTGGCGCAGTGGTCTGTGCATCTGATCATCAGATCAAGGGGAGTGCTGGGGAACTCCAGTTCGAAACCCGCTCCTGCCTGTCTAGCTGTTTTGTCCTTGGGCAAGACACTTCACCCGGATTTGCTCCTGTGGGTAATGTCCACAGTACATGTATGATATCAATGTGTACTTGTAAAAGCGCCTCGATGACTTCGAGGCGTGAAGATGGACGGTGTGGCGCAGTGCGCTGTCCAATGATCATCAGATCAAGGGGTGAAACCCGCCGCTGCTGCGTCTGTAAAGCCGTTGTGTCCTTGGGCAAGACACTTCACCTGAACTTGCTCCTGTGGGTATTGTCCACAGTGGTGACCATTGCATGTATGATACGTGTAATGTGTATTTGTAAAGCGCTTTGAGCATCTGGAAAAGCGCTATAATAAATGTAAGGAATTATATATAGAAATGTTCTCAACACAACTTTGTAGTAATTCCATTGTTGACTTTTGTATATAAGATAAGATCAGATAGTACTTTATTGATCCCAATTTGGGAAATGTTTGCGTAATATATACCTGTTGCCATTAATAATAAAAATGTAAATACATTTGATTTATATAGCACACTTTAAAGACAAACGTCATCTCAAGGTGCTTCACAAAGCTATAAGGAAAAATAAGTACAAAGATATCTAAAGGAGCATATTGGATAAAATATGGCAATATAAAAAATAAAAATAAAAGGTTAAGAGCATAAAAGCATTAGTAACAGAAAAAGAAATGCCTGTTAATTAAAATGTTTAAGCAGTGTTTACCGTGTGTGTTCTGAAGCAATATATACATACACTTTTACATTACTGTGACAAATTGAGATTAAATTCCCTTGGGTTAGGCTTGCTGCTAATTTACTCCTTAATATTTCAACTTGTATTTTTCCTTTTCCATGTGAATCACTGTGAGCTCTGTGTTCTTGATTGTGTGACTGCAATTCTTCAACCATAGTGTTTTCAGAACCTTTTTGTACCCCTATAATTTCCTTACTTAGCTTATGATTGTCTCTGCAGTTAGGTTTGTGGAGTCAGATTCATTCAGTAGTGTATAGCTTGCTGCTTTTTAAAGGTTGACGTTGATCCTGACCCAATTTTTTCTGCTCTCTGTGCGGGGTGACTTTGGCTTTGTGCTCCTAGGCTCCTGACTCCTCATGCTTCACTAGCCTTACTGCAGCGATTGCTAAAATCCCTCAGCCGGAAAAAGCTTCATTAGAAGGGGGAGATAGTTAATGAACTCTGATCCCATGTCTACATCTTACATCGTGGCTTCACTTTCACTTTTTCCAACTTTGCAATCCCTCAACTCTCTTTACCTTTAGACACTCTTGCCAATCCTTCTGTTGCACATACCTACATTTGAAATGTCAGTTGTCTGGACCTTTTTCAGGTAGAAAAAAGGAAAAGGGTGACAGTAAATCATCTGTAGCCACCCCTACAGTCTTACCCATTATTACTCTGCAGACAGTCATAATGGTAACTTTCTTAAATGAGATGTTTGAGCTGCAGGAGAAATAGCTGCCGTTTCGATGCATGGCCCTTTCTTAAGTTTAGTGAGGGATTTTTTTCCCCCAGATCCTGAAAAGTGTAAGAGATAAAATGTTTGATGGTTTGTATTAACCACGTAATTTGAACCCTAAAAAAAATGCATTATATCCTTTAAAAATGCTAAATGATTCTCCTCACATACAAAATGTGTTCTATGAATTGTATTTGTATGCCTCCAAATTATTTTTGTAGTAAACTACACAGCTGTTGGCCTGTTGCTGACAGCTGTGTGTAAGTGATGAGTTAAATTATGCACAGGCAATCTTCATGAGGTATTTTGGTTTGGGATGGGTACCATTATTTTCTTTTCCCAGAAACTTGATTGAGGCTGTCATTTAGTTTAGGACTAGATTAGATGTTCGGACTGCAAGGAAATGAGGATGAATAAATGCATTCAAATGTGAATCTATCAGGACACCAATGTAGGCTATAATGAAGGAGTTTAGTGTTGACAGTGCAGAGTGATTAATACATGGATTATATTTGTTGTAAGGTGTAAATGGAAAAATATTTATGCTGTGGATCACATAGACAACAAGGATATGACAATTAAATATTCCAAAGACAGATTTCTGTATGCTAATGTTTTAACAAGGGGAATTTAGTTGTAAAAGGATAACCTTTTGTTCTGCTACTTCACTGTGAAGCTCTGAAAGTGCGCTTGGCTACCAATTAACACTTTTGTTGCAGACCCTCGTTTTGGAAAACCATTCTTTGTGCAACCTTGTTTTGCAAAAAAATATTCCACTTTACAATTAATGACAAGCTTTGAGAAAGCAACAACGTTTGTTTCTTCCTGTCCATCATGAATGAACCCATTTCCACCCCTAGTTTCCCTGGAACGATGGCTTTCTCATGCCGGTAATTTCATTTATGAAAGAAAGGAGCTACGTGAGTTATCTGCCCCTGCTGTTCTTTATTAATTAATTTTACATGCACTGCAAAACACCTTTGTACTTTTGTTAGACTGACATGCTCTTTGCTCACACATACATACACACACAAAAGCACAAAATAAATAATATATGAGAGCACCTGATATTTCGGGGCTGCCAGAGTGTGAGTGTGATTAGTTCAGATTTTTCAAGGATACAGTACAGTTATCGGCTCTTTCAGGGTTCTAGTTTTTCGCAGGTGTGTTCTTTTGAATGTTTGTTGAGAACAAAGGTCTGAAGGCCTGTTCGGAAGAAATAGATTATTTCAGAGAGTTGTTGTTTGTGTTTGATCGGAAACGGCCTATGATGACACCCCATAATTGACGTAGAGCTGTTGAGGGCAGGACCATTAACCATTATCTGAAGTCTGCTGCTCTGAGCATGTCAGTTGGAGTTATGACATCATCGTGTTCCATGACACAGGCGTTTATATTTGAGTTTACGACGAGTCCAGAGAACAAAGGTTTCCATGGTGATGTGCAGTAATCAGTGAGAGGGGAGCATTTTCATTGTTCTGAATGAGAGATAAACCTCTTACATGTGAACGTTTTGTTGAATAACCGTATCAATAACCGTGAAATTTCAGAGCGTGAAGCATGTCAAGGAACTTGAGCATCTGAAGTGTACTTTTTGTATACTTTTGGGGTTAATAATGTGGCCTTTTTGGCAGATTAACTAAAGGTGTGCGGCTGCTGTGGTGGGGAAAGATGAGGCTGAATTTACAATGGAGTTTAATGGAGACATGTTGAACGTTTTTGTCACTTCATGCCCTCAAGAGGCATTTTTAAAAATTATTTTTGCTTTATTTTATTTTTCAAGCTACGAGATGTTTTCCTACGTTTCCATGAAAAATGATGTCTCAGGAATGTAGGGTTTGGGAATTATGGCAGGTTTAAAAGAAAATATGAAGGCAAAATTAAATCTGTCCTCCACTCTAGCTGTGACATCACGCACTCTAAAATCTGAAGAAGGCCTCTTTACCAAGGTCTGAACAATGTTTAATATCTCTAAAAATAAGAATCAAATTTAAAAGTTGTGTTACACGAATAATGTCAGAAAGATGTGTAACATTTGAAAGTTGGAATGAGGTTTCTGAGTGAAGGTATGAAGGAGCAGTTAGCAGTTGAAGTTGCATGAAGATTGTTCAAGTCTGAAGAGTTTCTCCATTGACTTCCATGTTAAAAATGTGATGAATTATGGGATGTATCTCTTGAATTATGAAAGTTATGAATAAGAAAAGTAATAGCCATCGATTCCCGACCGAGCTGAACGTTTTGATGTTCGAACGGAGTTTCTGCGATGTGGAATGTGGGAGAAGAAGAGGTGCAAAATAACCCGGCGGAATAATAAAGAATTTCGTACATAGCATAACAGATAGTTGAAATGCTGTGTCAGCATTCCCACTAAATAACTTTGACTGCAATCGGTGTGCTGTGTTAAATATCAGCCAATAATCCAGGCCGAGGCCAATAATCTATAGAGTGCTGATCAGTTAAATTGCTTTCTAAATATGTTTGATACATCAAAATGCAGATCTACTGAATAAGACTCATATCTTAGCCAGGGATTGCCCTTTTAGATACGACAAGACCACTTTCTGTATCTCCAAGCTGTAACATGCCACCAATAGCTTTTCAAGAAAGTCAGAAATTCTAGAGTACAGCATGTACTGAGTTGGTGTTCTTGATGGAAACACAAGATGCTTAGTTAGCCCATACTGTAAGTTAGCCTTACTGCTCTTGTCCACGTGGCAAAGTCTCCAGGTTTAAAGGAGCCCTTGTAATACGTTTGCCCTGGGATCAATGCCATATGTGTAAATGTCTCCATTTTATAATGTTAGTTTGCTATGTGAGAGATGGGCTGCCATTGAAGAGGCAATTCTACGCATGGCTGACTCCCCGTCTCTTTCATCCCTTTCTGTCTAAACTGAACTAAAATGGGGAGATAGCTTGAACCCTTATGAGTACATTATTTTCATCTAACACATACTCTTTCATTTATTTTCCCTATCTTCTGAGAATATGTTTTTACAGCAGGTGTACTTTGTTCCTCTCTGAACAGTTCCATATATCTATCCTCTCTGAGTACAATAGCATGTCAAGGAGGCAGTGATTTGAACAATAGGTGGCTTTCCATAGGGGGAGGAATGATTTCTAATTTCAAGAGAGCCTACAGCTTCGAAATTGCAGTATATCACGCCACCACCCTAGCTGGTGAATACTGACAACCCCATATCTTACACTCAAACAATCCGACTTTGCTGAATAGCCCAGAGAGGAAGGTATGTAGATATGAGAGATTTGTTGTACATCGCTGTATCAAAGGAATAGAAGAACACTGCCGTGTCCTTGTGGATTTCCTAAGGACTGCATATTAAATGTCATTTCCCCTTAATCATCCACTGCATCCTGGTGGTGGCTCTTTATGTGCTGTCACTTTCTATCCGGGGACAATGGACTGTTTTAAAGCCCCTTTCGGCCATTGTGTGAGCATATGGTCCTAAATAGTGATATGTCAGATTGAGCCCCGAGTAGACCTTCTTACTGTAGAGTTGGGAGTGTGATGTATATGACTTTATTGATGCACAATGCTCTTGGATTCCCACAAGCATAAGGACTGAGAGATTAATTACATTTTATTTCCAATAACATTTTAAGCTTCCAACAATTATAAGACACAACAATTATTGTGCTGCAGTCCATTTAGGAATGACGCTCTCGCTTTGTCACGTGATTTTCTTCCAGCGTACCCGTTTACTTTATAGTCGTGCCCTTTCGCCCTGCTCGGTGTGGCAGGGACGTCTGCTTGGATTAGCTCCTTTTTAGGAACTCTCCTGGCATCTTTTGCATTTCTTTACTGTTGTGCGCTCCGACCGGCGCAACGCTGGCGGTCTGATTGGAAAAGCCCAGGGTGTAGGTAGCTTTGAGCTCCAGCTGCGAGCTTCACAGCACCCCTCATTGGGACCTTGCCTCTTCACAGGGCTCACTGGGCCCTCTCTCTCTCTCTGATCCTCCCTTTAGAGAGGGATAGGACCCCCTGCCATCTTTGTAGTCTGAAGCAGGGCGAACTGTCCTCAGTGCCTCAGGGGTCTGCGGCAATATCGGAAACTTACCTGACCCATCTTAAAAAAACTACCAGATCTAGTCAGAAATATTCTAGTCACAGTTTATTACATTTGAAAATTGTTAACAACTTGGTTTAACAAGGCATTATGACAGTCAGAAAGCCATGGCCTGTTGTTTGTAAAGTTTTCTCTGTGCATATATGCACTTTATAAACTTAATTAATGTAGGGGTGTAATATCAAGCCTCTGAAGCATTGTTATAATTGTGAAATTACTTTTGAGTGAGATATTTACACTCTTAGTTCACAGGAGAGTTTTGATTACCTCATCCCGACACCTTTTTAAGTCTGTTTTCTATTTTGCCTATAATGGTTTGTGGTACAGGAAGAATAGAAGACATAACACACCCCTTGGTTTGTCTCCTTTGTTGTGCAAGGAACTAAATCTCCCAAAGATCCAATTAAAAGAATAAATTGAATATGTCTTCAGAAAGGTCTTTGTGACCGAAATGTTGACTCTTTAAATAAATCAATCCAAAGGTGATAAACGCGTGTGCAGGAATGACCTTGTTTCTTTGAACATGGTTTTCCCATACACAAAGTAAAAAAAAAAAATCTTAGAAAGTGTATGAAAGCAAATCTTTTCTTTTCTTAATTGAAAACTTTTGTATGGCATTATGGTCGTGTGGAGCTCCACCAGAGGCTGTTCACCTGCTGTGCTAAAGTTTCTGAGTCTAACTCATGTCTCTAACGACATTGTCAAAATGTATCCATACATGTTTGAATCAGGTCAATGGGTCTGTTGCACACTAAAATAGGCGACTAGCATACATAAACAAATGTTGAGTGTTGTGACAAAAACAGCATGAGCGGGTGTTAAACATAATATATGCTTGGTTTTACAGTTTGATCAGAAGTGTACGTCCCTGGCCAGAATTAGTTAAATAGTGAAACGTACAAAATACTGATTTGTTGCCACACCGTGCCTGTAATTTGACAGGATTTATTCTCTAGATATGTATGAAACCCCAGCTGTTTGACTTTGCGTTTCTGAAACTGTCATTGGGAAACTGCAGTTCCAAGGCGGGAACGCTCAGCCATGGCACTGACTGCTTATTTTGCTCATAGGTCCTGTATTGGAAAAAAAAAGAAAATGGTCAATGAAGGTGAATTTCTTTTAGAGTGGGTCCTTATAATCATTCAAGGCATCCCATAAATCCCACCACCATTCCAAATGCACACATATGAGAACTAGAACCATCGTGACCCAAGACCTGTTTGTGCGTGTTGTTCAAAAACAGCCTGGCAAAGCTTGATAGATTTATTTTATATCTTGATAGTTGCAACCTTAACTTTCTTTCAGAAATATTGCAGCACTATTCCTGTTGAACATATACATATTTGAAATAAACAAGTGGATATTTTCAAATGTCAGAAGTCCAATATCAAATATTACTGTATTGAATTTTGATCTCAAATCCCATACAAAACACATTGTCTCCTTTGAAGCTGCAATCAGAGAATATTTGGCCTTTTTTTCCTTTTCATCATTTTTTGTGTGAAACTTTTTCATCAAAATAGTCTCCAAATACTTTCTGTGAGTCAAGTAAATGATAAATCAGCTATTTATTTCAGCTGTATATGGATATGCATTGCACTTCTCCAAGATATACACAATTGGCAAGACACATACCATTTAATCAACACATGCCTGGCATTGTTATTTCAATATATCTGTCCCGTCTCTGTTAAATCAAGGGTAGAAATAACCTTAAAGATCAGTGGGCGTTGCTTTTGTAATAACACTCAGTGTTTAATTGCCCTGACATTCTGTAGTATTGAATAACTGACTTGGCACAGCAGAGAAAACTTTCAGATTAAAATTCACTCTTGACTGTTTTCAATGTCATTGTACTCGACTAATTTACCTGAGACATGAACTACATAGATCCCCTGGTTAGTATGGAGCAGCTGGAGTCTCTGATTACTTTGTCCTCTGCACTCATTTCCCCATGAATCTAATTGACTATCTCAGAGGTGAAGGAGGAGGAGGAGGAGGTCGTAGATGACAGTTCACTGTAGCTCTCCTCACTAAAGTTCTGTTATTAATATTACTTTTATGATATTCAAAATACACAGAAAAGAGATTTAGTCTCAGCACTCATTGTTCCTATGTGTGCCTGCTATTGCATTGTTGTAGCTATAGGACAATAAAGTCAAAGAACAACACAGCAAATACATAGTTGAGTCCCTGTTATTTGTAATGGTGGCTATGCTGCCCATATTGGCCGCGTTGTCAACAGACCAACACAATGCTGGTTTATCCCTTCATCCCTTACACTTTCTCTCTTTCTCTGTTTATAAAGCCTAATGGCTATTTCCCTGCACCATTAGTTGAATGGCATGCCTACTTTCTTTCTCTCTTTTCATGCCAATCCATCACTGCTTTTTTAGACAACAGTGACAGCCTAATCCGTCTGTTGACGGACAATAATGGGCCTCTGTGGCCTTGTGTCATGTTTTGATTGACAGAGATTATTGGAAGCTATATTTCAGGACAGTATTGTACAAGCGCCAGTTCTGAAAAAGAGCAAATACGAGATTAAAGTTATTTATGGGATACTGCCCCAAATCTCTTCATTATTTCAAACCAGCCAAGAAAACAAGCACATGATTTCTCCCCATTAACCTTGTATGCACGTTTTGAGATTTAATTGTTTTTCTTGCTCAGCTTTAGTATCTGTTTTTATGTGAGTTATTTATGTAAATAGTTTATATCCAGCTAAAGAAAAAGTTAAAGAAAAACAAAGCCCTAAATTATTAGGTTTTGAAGAAAATGATGTATGGCTGTTTTTTGAAAGTATTTCTCCTGACTGGGCATGAAAAATATAAATACATATATTTTTGGATGCCCTTAAAGACAAGAGATGCAAATTAATTGCAAAGAAATGACATCAAGTTTGCTTTAAGTCTGCTTACAGATAGAATATTTAAATAGTAGGGAGTTCAAAGGTTGAAATAAATTGCTGTAATGTATGCATGTCGGCATATTAACACATGGTTTCTTTTTGGAATATAAACACAGTCAATGAGTCATTTAAAACCGCAAAGCAGAGGTTGCTCTATTTTTTAGAAGTTGCCTTAGACTCACTTTGGGGGTAAACATTTGAAGACGAATGAACAAACAACACAGAGTTTTGCTGCTGAGATACTCCAAACAGGCTATTACATTTCACTCCCTCCAGCTGCCGCCCTCCTGATGTTTGAATGATCTTTGCTAACTGCAAACTCGGCAAGAGCACCAAACCTTGCATCAGAATGAGGCTCTGTAATGACCACCTAGTACTCAAATGAAACGCAAAGCGACTCTGCTGCTGCGGGCAACAAATGCATCCGCAACTAATTCAGTATAAACTTTGCTTGCAAATGAAAACAAAACATGTTTGTCATATTACGTTGTATGTTACGTTTTTTATGTTCATTATTTTGGTATTTTGAAGTAAACGCTATAAAATCATTTCAATCTACCAGATAACCAGAGTGACTGTATTATCAAAACTCAACTAATATTTATTAGTGTATTTATTTCCAGGAGCTCCAGACATAATTACTTTGCAGACTTATTGTACATAATGGTCCACTGCAGTAAAGACTCGGAAATTGCATTTTGCCCCCTTTATGGTTCATTTACAGAAAGACAATGCTAGAGAAACAGTCTATCTGTGTGTTATTTCAACTGGTGAAACTAGATGAATGCGAGAACAGAAGGTGCAGGTCAGTAAGATGAACTATAAACGTGTTATAAAGAGACATAGAACATGTTGCGAAACACACAATAGCCAGCATGTGTAGTTCTGGGGGGGGGGGAAGTCTGCCGTGGTTCCATTCCATTTCATAGAGCTGTTTGACGCTCAGCGTAACCTTGTCGCACTGCCACTCCAACATCCAATCACAGGGCTTGATGACTAATCACGGGGTTTGTAAAGCAAGGCGGATGTTGTAGTCCCAAACGATAGCTGGGGATTCTGGGTAGTGTAGTGTCTTCGGAAACTGTAGTCTCTAAACTCAGAAAAAACTATTTGTTTCTCTGAATCGAAGGTTAAAAACACAAAAGCATTGTACACAATTTAAACCAATCAATATTGTGTAATCAACAAGGATGAACTGATGTTTTTTAGTGGATGAGTAATGCAGATATCACTGTGTAATCATTTGACAGTGAGGGGAATATATCCGGTTTTATTATGAAAACTTTGAGACCGGAAAAACTGTTTTCACCCACGCTAACTTTACATGGAAGCTGCATACACGTTATCCTGGCGAGACCTCAAATCATCTTTGTAATATCTATCAAACTATAGATCCTACACATCGACTGGACGTGGATTCTAAGAGTACAATATACACGTCTCGCCAGAAATCGAATCAAAAAGCATTTTAATGGCCAAACTATTCCACAATTTAGGATTTTCCAGAGAGGGTTATTTGTGAATAAACGTCCCTCAGGAGCGTTTGCAATGAACGAGCCGGGAGCATGTTGTTTCTTACATGACAAGAGTGTAAGACACAACATACACTTTAAAACGTGTCTCTGGGTCGTAATAAGGGCATGAGCAATCGGCCTATATGGTCGTTTTTTGTAGGAGGACAGTCTGTGACAAAATGTGGTCCTGTACACACCTTCTGTAGCAGGAACTACCCTAGTTTGTTTGTCTGTCTGTCTGTCTGTCTGTCTGTGTTTGGACAGATGTCAATGCGACAGCGTGTGACACTGCAAGATACCATCACAAACCCTTACAGATGTGTATTTGAGATCAAAATAAAGGTTAAGTGCGAAAATGGGCTCGATGTGAGAAAGGCTGTCGCAGGGGACTTGCACCCATCTCATTATTATACCAGCCTCCACGAGAAAGAGGTTAACAATTCTCTCACAGAGTCACAGTTACTTCACCGTAGTAGATTAAAGAGAGAAAAAGTACCTAAAATGAAGCCCTGTAATTTCTCTCATTACCACTCTCCCCATGTGTTAGGCAAGTGCCTTTGAAGAAAAACTCTTTCAAATTAACTAACTAAGGTGATCCGAAGGACATTGATTTCCTACAGGGAAATTAAAAAGAAATTTGGACACACCAGAGTGCTCTCTTTCCATCCTGAGAATGAGGAAGAGCATGCGTGGGGCGTATAAAGAATAAAATATTCAAAATCATTATCAGTAAACCACATTGATATTCTAATTAATCTTAAATCGTATGCATTGACATACACTTCTCTGAGTCTTAACCTGTTCAACCCTGAGCCTGTTTTTCAGGTCTCAGGCACGAAAATGACATTCCCAGAACAAATGACCATATCTTCCCTTCTAAAATATTTAAATTAATAATCTTTGTTCTCAAAGTAATGATAAACCTGTGAGTTGGATGTAGAAGAGTCATAATCAATATAGATGTTTTTTATTTTAAAGAAAATTCAGATTGAACATAGTAAACAACTGTAAATTATAGTGTCCGTCCAACATTTTTTTTTTACTTATAGTGAAAACTACACTTGGATGATGGGTTAGTAGACTAAAAGCTTTAGGAATCCAACGTACAACATATAAAAAAGTACCCTGTATCAAGATTGATGCAAAACAAGTGAAATTTGACCTTTTTAGAGAGATTTAGCACAAAAAAACACTTCTGGGGTCATTTGGGTGGATTTTCCATATCTCTGGCCCCCCTTGGTCGATTTTGAAGAATGAAATCTCTTTATAACCGCTAGAGCCAATGGAATCGAGGGAATGTTTTACACACACAAACACGTTACCAAATAAGCAGTGAGTGTGACGCGTGGCCAAAACCGGAAGCTGCATACCATGGCTACCTTTAGCAGCTAAAATGTTTTCTCCGATTTTTACATAAAAATGTAATTATGGATTATAAATAATTTTTTCAAAGCGACAGACACATTATTAACCTATGGATTAACCGATTCAGCCGCGTTTTTTCTCGTTTTAATGCCATTGAACAGCTCAGTAAAGGTACGTGTTGTGATGTCTGTGTTTGCTTCCCCTGTCGCGAGTTCGGATCGCTCAGTGATGATACTATATAATCTGTGGAGTCTCAGCTTTAATCGGATATATTGTATGTGCAGTTACGATAAGTAATAAGGGTATCTTTATCTTGAGTTCTGTGCCAAAGTCAGTTTGCATTTTTTCGCTCAGGGGTCATTTAGACGCTTCTTATGAGACTTGTGTTTTGTTTTGGTAAAAATGGTTCATATCTTCAGTTAGCTGAGATTATTCCCGTTAATCTGGTGCTACACATTAATAGTTTCATAAATGGAACTATATTTACCTGGACATGATGTAGCTTGAAAGACTGGCTTTAATTTGGATGCAAGTTTCAATAAGGTTTGTTTATCACCGAAGTTTCGATTCTGGTTATTTTTCAAGAAATCATTGAAAATGTGTGCTTTTAAACACATGTATGTGTGTGAACTTGTGTCTCTCTACGTCTTAATAAAAAATGCTTGGTGTCTTCTTGTCTTGCTGCACTCATACAATGACCAGGCTGAGAGTTAATAAATGGAACAGGTTCAGGACAAGTTCAAAGACCTCCGGCAATGACGGTCTTTTATTTCTTTTCCCCATGTTCAAGGACTCGAGCTGCATACAAATCAGGGGTAGGAATAGTATCGCCTGAGGTTTTAAACATCTAAATTGGTTAAAATTGGTCGTCAGATCATTCTAGTGAATTGAGTGTCTGAGAGTCAGAGCAGCAGGTGTTGTTTTAGAATACATTTGTCGGTCGTTCAAGTGGTTGTTAACACTGTCAGGGGGCCAGCTCATTATACTGATTATAATGATATAGTATAGCACAAGTTTAAATGACAATCTGCCAAGAGAAAATAAGCATTATGCTTTGAAGCCCTGTCCTGAACATTTGGAGTATGCTGTGCTTTATCAAAACTCTGCATGACTAAAGTTTTAAAAGAATATTATATATCCCTACGTATGTGACTTATGCTTGCTGGTTATTTCAAATCAACCAGTCAATCAAACAGTGTAGCCTTTTTTCTTTTATGACATGGTTAAAACTGCATCACATGTGATAAAACTTCAGATCTTTTTTATGGTGTGTAAAATATTAATGATTTTCCATTTTACACGTTGGAACACTTTCCAGTTAACAATGAGTACGTTCAGCTTTCAACTCATGTGTTGGGAGCTTGTTATTCTGTTGTCATACAGGGTGAGATAACTACCATGATCTGTATATGCTGTGGGTGTCATAATGATTGTGTTATTACACTTGTGTTTGAGTATCTTTGACTAGGGTCATGTATGTGCTACTATAGCTTCCTTATGTTAATCCCTGAGGCTCCTTAGCTTTCACAATGTGGATTTTGTATTGTATTGCAATATCCTACATGTGCAAATATGTATTTTTCTCATTATTTTGGCAAATACAAGATGTAGATAATTTTTCACAGATGGTATAAACTATGCAAGAAATAAATTAACGTATAACTTGGAGATGAATGATTGTATTCCTGAATACATTACTTCCCAATATATTTTGCCGTGTGTAACGGCTCTAACTTTTTGTCAACTAGAGTTTCAAAAGAGATGGCTGGTGGTTTTCTAACTGTACTTCATATCTAGACATCTAGACATTTAGCCAGTGTAACTTTTATAACACTTTTCTGTTTCCATAAGATCAGAGAGGATAACGACTCTTCAGCAGGGCAGAAAATGACATCACTTTTATCAAAGACATGCTGTTCTACCGTGTTTGATGGGGAGTGATTTTGTCAGTGCTGATGAGGTACATTATGTGAAAGACAATGAGAGAGAGAGGGGATGATGCAGCAGATTGGTCTAATTAAAATCCGCTTTCCATTGGGATTTAATTTATCTTGCTTCTTTTTGGATGGTTTATTCACATTCAAATATCGGGCTAGACTGCGAAAAAAAAGGTTTTTCTGCACAATTTACAACCTTTTGGAGTGGATAAGCTTTGTGTAAGCATGCTTGTATCTATGTGTGATATACTGTATGCACTTCCTAAGGGGTTTTATAATAAAGTTGATGGAACAATTTGAATAGTGCCTTGTTGCAATGGAGAGCTCATTTGTCACATTTAGTCAGTACCATTTGGTCTCTTCGATGCGTGGCCATTTTGTGCTCACAAAACTCTTACTGAATCAGCCGCCATGTCAAACATTTTGCCATTCAACTTTTCCCTTTGCACTCTCATTCACCTTTGAAAAATGCATCTTAACTCAAAGTCCCTAACACAAGGCAGACCCGTGTCTGTGGTACAATGCACCAAACGCTCTTTGGTGAAGGAAAGGGAAATATATTGATGTCATGTCAATGTTAATCATATTTGGTTTAACAATTCAATTCACAGTAGACATTTTATGTAATAAACAAGATGCAGAAACTTTTTTACAATTTTAACCAAGTTCTGTAAGTGCCTAAACATGACCATGTGGGAGGACTTGAGAGTGACAGTATTCACATCCTGCCTTTTTTTTCTTCTTGCAGTTTTCTATATACATGCTGCACATATATATTTTAAAAAAAAACACACACAGTAGGGCCCAGAAGGCTTCCTTGAAGATCTCCATAATAAATAACAGAGGTCTTGGATACAAAATTACTTAAAGGTGGGGTAGGTAATTTTGGAGAAACCAGCTCGAGTGCGCTAGAATTTGAAAATACACAGCCGGAAAAAATCTGCCACTTCCTTACAGAGCCCCTCCTCCAACACACACGAACGCACACATGACCAATAAGGGCACGAGATAAGTTTGTGCACAGATGGAAGGCTGACAGGCAGGTAGGCCATCCAGTTATTTTTGTTAGGATCTGTCTGTGTTGTAGTTTTGTATGTCTGGTTATGGGTATTTTCATCCTTGTATATTGTCTGGTCCTTCTTCCTGTGTTTTTCCTCCCGTCGTTAGTTTCCCTGGTGTGTCTAGTTGTCTGATTGTTTTCACCTGTGGCCCTTGTGTTTCTCCTCCCCTGCCCGGCTGTGTCTCGTCTTGTGATTACCCCTTCCTGTATTTAGTCTTGTCTCTTCCTGTGTTCAGTGTCGGTTCGTCTTGTGTTGTGAGTAAACTGCGGTGAGTGTTCTGTTCTGTCTCTGAATATTGTAGCCTTGAAATAAAGGAATTATTTTGTCACTTAAATCTGCATTTGGGTCCTGCTTCCTGCACAGCGTAACATTACGAACCGACCAACAATGGACCCAGCGGATTTTAATTTGGACTTGTTATCCCTAGAGTACACTCTTCAGTGTCATTATGCTGAAGGGAGTAGAACCTTGGCTAAAAGGGACAAAGAGGCTGTCCTCAAAAAGGCACAAATGGAGGTGGACAACATGCCATGGTTGAGAGGCTCATTGCCTGAGTTTCTCAGAGTTTTCTCACGCAGCCCTGAGTGCCAGTCTCCATTCTCTGACCCTTTCTTGGGATCCCGCCTGGCGTTTGGAGGTCCACGGAGCCTCCAAAAGACTTCTAAAAAAATGCAAGGTCAGGAAGCCAGCTCGTACTCAGGTACCGGTCCTAGCAGCCATGGTTCCGGCTCCAGAGCCGGCCCATACAGCCATGTTTCCGGCTTCAGAACGGGATCTTACAGCCATGTTTCCGGCTTCAGAACCGGACCTTACAGCCATGTTTCCGGCTTCAGAACCGGACCTTACAGCCATGTTTCCGGCTTCAGAACCGGACGTTACAGCCATGATTCTGGCTTCAATTCCAGCTCCAGAGCCGGCCCATACAGCCATGTTTCCGGCTTCAGAACTGGATCATACAGCCATATTTCCGGCCATGGTTCCAGACCTAGTACAGTCCCCAGCAGCCATGGTTTCAGCCCCAGTTCTGGCCCGAGCAGCCATGGTCCCGGCCCCAGTCCCGGCCGCAACTGCCACAGTCCCCTCTCCAGTTCCCCTCTCAAGTCCCTTCTCTAGCCCCTCCTCTAGTCTCTCCTCCAGTCCCCTCTGGAGTCCCCTCCTTTAGTCCCTCCTCGAGTCCCCTCTCTAGTTCCCCTCTCGAGTTTCCTCCTCTAGTCCCTCCTCTAGTCCCCTCTCGAGTTCCCTCCTTTAGTCCCTCCTTTAGTCCCTCCTTTAGTCCCTCCTCGAGTCCCCTCTCTAGGTCCCCTCTCGAGTTCCCTTCTCTAGTTCCTCCTCTAGTCCCTCCTCTAGTCCCCTCTCTAGTTCCCCTCTGGAGTCCCCTCTCTAGTTCCCCTCTCGAGTCTCCTCTCGAGTTCCCCCTTGGTTCCCCTCTCGAGTTCCCCTCTCGAGTCTCCTCTTGAGTCCCTACTTGAGTCACGTCTCAAGTCCCTACCCAATGTCCTGGTCCGTTGGAGATTCCGCTGGGGGTCCTGCCAACTCCATGTCTGTCTCGTTGGAGGTCCCGCCGTCTACTCCTGCCGGGGGTCCTGCCAATCCCATGCCCTATGCCGATGGAGGTTCCGCTGGGGGTCCTTCCGGCTCCATGTCCAGTCCCGTTGGAGGTCCCGCGAACTACTCTCCTGCCGGGGGTCCTGCCAGCTCCTTGTCCTGTCTCGTTGGAGGTCCCGCCGACTACTCTCCTGCCGGGGGTCCTGCCAACCCTTTGTCCTGTGCCGTTGGAGGCCCCGCCGACTACTCTCCTGCCGGGGGTCCTGCCAACCCTTTGTCCTGTCTCGTTGGAGGTCCCGCCGTCTACTCTCCTGCCGGGGGTCCTGCCAATCCTATGTCCTGTGCCGTTGGAGGTCCCTCCGACTACTCTCCTGCCGGGGGTCCTGCCAACCCTTTGTCCTGTCCCCTTGGAGGTCCCGCCGACTACTCTCCTGCCGGGGGGCCTGCCAACCCTGTGTCCTGTCCTATTGGAGGTCCCGCAAACTTCTCTCCTGCCGGGGGTCCTCCCAATCCTGTGTCCTGTCCCGTTGGGGGTCCCGCCGACTGCCCTCCTGGCGGGGGTCCTGCCAACGCCTGGTCCTCTTCCGTGGGGGATCCTGCCGAGGCCTGTCCCACCAGCGCTGGTTCCTGTCCGGCCGACACCGGGTTCTGCCCGGCCCCCTGAGAGCCGCGGTCTTCGCCCTCGAGCCCTGCCCCCTGAGTGCCGCGGTCCTCGCCCTCGGGCCCGACCCCCTGACTCTTCCTGCCGCTGCCTTCGTCCCTCCATAACCCCCTTTTCAAGCTCTGCCTTGCGCCTGGGCTGTCAGCCCAAGCCCGTCCTCCAGACCCCCTCCACCCACCCTGTTGGCCCTAGTTTTTCAAGAAAAATAGTTAAACGATATTGCTGCAAATGCTTCAACTCAAAAAACTAAGTGAGAAACTTACTATGTTTCCAATAACACTGTCACTCAGAGCTTATTTGTGGGACAATATTACTGCTTACATTCATACCAGTGTGGAAACCCTTAATAGGAAGATATTTGCTCATTTTAAATATTGCAACTGTTTAATATTGTAAGTGCTGCTATATATTTATGATATATGGAGTTGCTTTTTAAAATGTACCCGTGAGGCACAATTGCCTGATGCTTTTTGAGACTTCCTGTATTATACACTGCTCGTAAGGTTTTAAGAGCATAATACAGGTATTTGTGCTAAATATGCCAGCAAAATATTGATTTGAGAGTAACTAAGGCTATACATAATTTTGTCTCATCTGTATACTACCATCATTTGTAAAACAAGGTTTTAACCTCTGAGTTGACGAAAGAAAAAACACATTTCATTTTGCACTCAGCTCTCGGTTTTGATGCTAAGTGTCAAGAACTTTGACCACTTAACATGCACTCCTCGAGCTTGAAAAGCACAGCTATTGAATTAAACATCTTGTTATGTTCTTCATTTTAACATTGTAATTGAAATTATGAACCCTTTTACCATACTTATTATTTGAAGAATAAAGCCAGAATGGTACTATTGAAATATTCTGTACTGCCCTTCCCCCTCTTTAGTCACAGACATTAACTTTCTTTATGTTCACCTGTATTTAAAATTCAAAAATGTTGGTAATTTGTTGACATTATGAATGCAAAGGCAGGCTCTGCTTCCCTCATATTCTGTTTCTACTGTATGTCTTTTGTTTAAGCTGCAAAGTACTACTAATCTTTAATGGAGATTTGATCTGCTCAATCATATGCTGAGTATAAAGCTCTAGACAGCAGTGAGAGTGAGTGGGAGTCAGTGTGGCCAACAATCGACATCAACGTCAAAAGACAAGAGATTCTGGCATGTTTCTAAACAACACAAAAATGCAGATGGTGTGGGAGATGTTTCTCTCAAAGTGTACAGCAGCTTCCTCTGATCCTTTCATTTTCCTGTTTCCAACTACTAAACATGTCTAATGCTCCCCCAAGAGCCCTACGCCTCCAGCCTCAGAGGGATCCTTCAACCCTACACATTTTCACTTCAGCATCTCACACTTACCGAGCTCACCTCTCCCCAACTTAAATTCATTGCATTTTAATTAGAAACAAAGTGTACATAAAAATGAACTTTAATTGCAATAAGAGTATAAAGAGGGTCAAGTGCTTGTTCACTGAAGTGCATATTCAGGTGCAGATATTGAAATTGAGCAGTAGGAAAACTTTTTTATGAATATTGCACAGGGTACTTTTTATTTTATGATATGTTCCTCCACATCACCTCCTCTATTTCTCCAGTTGATTCTCCATAGCCCACTCTCAGATATCCCACTGCATGTATATCTCAGACCAGTGGACTGCTGGACGTTGTCTCCTTGCTGAGGTCAAAGGTCAGGTTAAGATCACCAGCATACATTAGTATTCAGGTTTAGAAGGCGTGTGGCGCAGTGTATAGAGCGTTGGTGTTCGGATCAGGGGAGCACAGGTTCAAACCCCACTGCAGTCAGCATGTCGTTGTGTCCCTGAGACACTTCACCCCAAATTGCTCCTGTGGGGATTGCCCACAGTACTGAGTATGTAAGTCACTTTGGATAAAAGCGTCTAACAAGTAACATGTAATGTTTAGTAGAGCCTAACCCTTGGCCAAAGCCCGGCTCAAATAAAGAGCTTTTGAAAACCGAGAAGCAACAAGCATAACAATTAAAGTGTTTAGATTTCAGAATTGTACAAACTTTACTAATATGCTAATACATATTCTACAGAGTCAGTCAACCAATCTCTTAAATCTCCCATCAATATCTCAATACCCAAATATTTTTCATAAATTAAAGTGGATTACTGTCTTGTGATAAATAGGAATAACGTACCCTTCAAACTGTAAATAGGTAGATATCATTTACAATATCACTCTGTAGACTCATTTTGTTTTGATGAAACCTTTTTTTGTCTTGTCAAAGGTGTATATTACAGATAAATTAGGTTTATTAATAAGATTTCACTTCGTTTTCTATAAATATATGGGGCAATAGTGGAGAAGATAGTCACATTTCCTCTCAAGGTTAAATAAGAAAAACTAACAATTTGTTGCGGTAAACTGTCTTAGAGGCTTAAATCGAAGCCGGTTTGGTAGCTGTGCAAAGGAAACACAAATCTCATCATATCAATATACGTTTATGGCTCTCCCCAACCTGACTGATCCAATTGTTTCAGCGCCTTCGTTTCATCCTGATGTGGACCACATATTAGGTTTTCATTCTCTGCTCTAGTGTATGTCATTTTTCTCACTCCCCTTGTCTTCGTGTCCCAATTTGGTGTGTCAGTGAAGAGCTTAGGAAGCCAGTAGACCTGCACAGTATTAACACATACATCTTTAGTAAAGAGACTCTAACATCTGCTGCCATTTCAGTTTTTTCATCGCTTCTCTCCTTTTATTCTCCATGTCCCACTCACTCTGATTCTCTCTACAGTCTGAACCCCTAATGATGCCTGGAATAGGAACTTAGTCTTACGTCTATTTTTTCTTACACTTTCTTACTTTCTTTCCGGTCTTTTGTCATCTCTCTCCCTCTCTCCCTCTCTCCCTCTCTCCCTCTCTCTCTCTCTGTCTCTCACTACCATATCATACTTTTATAGAAATCATAGAAGAGGTCATCATATCTCTGACGGACCATTGGGTGTTTTAATTCCTCTTACAATACATAAGGAATTGCACTTTTCCTGCTTCCAGACTTTTCTTCATACTGTGTATTTAGTGCACTGAGTTATTAATGTGATGTGATGCCTTTTAATGTTTCATATAGGATGGTTTAAATAATCTGTACTGTCTTTCGTCTAATGTTCCTTTTTTTCTCAGTTAACGTATGGCTTTTGCTTATTGATGATGATGATGATGATGATGATGATAGACATATCATCATCATCTGTGCCTTATCAAACTACCTGATCTGATTCACCTGTCTGGATATAATCATCAGTCTGATTCTGTTTTAAGAAGAGGTTAAATGAAAAGCTACAAGGCTGTCAACACGCTGCACCATGTGCTTCCTTTGTCCACAGTCTATTGAAACACACCTCCCAACATGCACTGCAGAAGTGAGTTATGCCCCAAGCAGAGATTATATTGTGAAAGAGGGAATGGGAATAATGGTTTCATGTGAAGGTATTGGGATTTGGAGGGCTGGGTAGTGTGAGGGAGAGACAGAGAAAGAGAATGCCCCGCTGTTGTGATGATCTCTGAGACTAAGAGCTATCCCCATGCATGCATAATAGAACTTACATGTTAAAGATAAATAAATCTGTTTATTGCCCAGAGGTAGGTGTGAAAGCCTGAGTCTGCTTGTATGTGTGTGGGTGTAGACTCATCTCAGAGCTGAAAACACTTATAGCCCTGTAGCGTTTATGTCTATAACAATGTATATTGGAAATGGACTAGTGTGAGTGCTTTGTGAAATGAAAAATATTTCTTATGGGAAGGAGTTCATGTCTGCTACAGGGATAGAAAGAATAAAGTTAGGAGCCTGATTACTGATATACAACAATTATATTTTCAAAAAAGCAATAAAAAGAAAGAAACACACCCTAGAAATGTCTCAATTGAGATAATTTCTTAATTGATACAGGTGCATAGTTTGATCTATTATGTGCACATTTGTACATACTGTATATACTGCTGGTTACAGTTTCCTTAAGCATACCATGTGTTTTTAGTTGGATTTTCTTCCTTTAAAACATTTGGTTGCAGAAGCCACTGACTAGTTTCAGGATAGACTTGTTTACAGATGGAGGCTATAAAAACAAATTCAAGTTTGAAGCGGATTCCTATAGTGGTTAATGCTGGCAACGTAGCCCCCCCCCCAGCTTGTTAACTTTAACTATTTATCTGGATAGAGTCAAGATGGTGGTGTGAGGAAGGTTGTAGATGGATGTTATAGGAAAGGAGCAGCAGACAACAGCTCATTAGGTTTACATTAGGCAGGCTGATATAAATCTATTGTTTTATTGAACTCCATTCCCACCAGATTCATGAGGTGCAGCACCCTGTGTAAATCTTTGTGTCTTTGCAGTTTAAATCTTTTTTTAAAAAGCCTGTAAATAAATGAACAAGCAGTGTATACAGAATACAACTCTTTATTTAGCCTAGAGCTGGTCTGTGAGAGGACATTGTTTAAGATGCACATTTCTTTGAAATATGGGTTCCTGGAGGCGAGTGTTCATGGGGTTCGATGGGATCAGCCGCGCCACTAACTTCTCCAGGGGGTGTATGGTGGGTGGGGGGGAATGTTCCCTCTCCCCTTCATTCTTCTTGTATACTTTCTTGGACCACACCCATTTACAAACTCTGCCTTCATGTTGGTCTCAACTACACACCTGCGTAGCTTTGTAACTGGATCTTGCACAGTTTTGACGCCATCATGGTGACAAAATACATTTCCAGCAAACCTAACACTGCCCTCCCCCCAACCTCTCTCACCAACTGCCTCCAGGACATCAGGAGCTGGATGAGCAGGAACTTCCTAAAACTCAACGGCAGCAAAACCGAAGCCCTGCTGGTTGGCACCAAAACCACCCACTCCAAAACCTCATCCTCCCCTGCCTCCAACCTCATCATTGATGGCTACTCCATCCGCTTCTCTGGCCAAGTTAAGAGCCTTGGTGTCATCCTGGACAGCTCCCTCTCATTTTCACCTCACATAAATACCCGGACTGCCTTCTTCCACATACGCAACATCTCCAGACTCCGCCCATCCCTTTCTCAATCAAACACTGAAGTCCTGGTCAATGCATTTGTCACGTCCCGCATCGACTACTGTAACGCCATCCTCTCAGGCATACCCACTAAGCTCATCAATAAACTTTAAATCATACAGAATTCTGCAGCCCGGATCATCACCGGCACCAAGGCCTCAGAACACATCACCCCCATCCTCATCCAACTCCACTGGCTCCCTGTTCTATCCCGTATCAACTTCAAAAACCTACTGCTCACTTACAAAGCCCTACATAACCTGGCCCCCCCCCTATCTTGCTGACCTTCTTCAGGAGTACACCCCCTCTCGCTCCCTCCGCTCATCCTCTGCTAACCGTCCCCACCCCATGCCTCGTCACCATGGGTGCTCTGGCTTTTAGCTGCACTGCTCCCAGACTCTGGAACTCCCTCCCCCCGCACATCCGACAGTCAGACACAATCACCATATTCAAATCCCAATTAAAAACCCGCCTGTTCAAATCTGCCTATAGTGCTCTCCATTATATGTTTCATTTGTGTACACTTGATTGTCTCCTCCTCCATGATTTCCTGTTTGTGTTTTTATCATGTTCTGTTGCCCATTAGCGGTTTCTTTTTTTTAACAAATTGTCCGGTGTCCTTGGGTGTCATGAAAGGCGCCTAAAATAAAATGCATTATTATTATTATTATTGTAGTCATGTCTTTCAATTTAAGCTATGAAAATGCAATAAGGAGTTTTACTGTACATTATCAGCCGAATCCACTGAACAACATTCTTATGAGTATTTTACAAGGCCATATAAAGAACACTTGTACATTGTACTGCAGTCCAACACAATAGCCCAGTAATACATTTTGTTTATAGCATACAGTATGCATACATTTCATATATTCAGTTAATATGTTGGATTGTGCAACATGTACATTTCGTAATTAACACCCCTTATGAAGTGTAATCTATTGCACTGCATTGTGATGCATCAGATGTATTTGTGATTTTTGTATACTTTGTCCTTTAAAACATCACCATATATGAAAAATTCACTTTAATTGTAATGTAAAAGTGAAGCAGATTGTACCATTACATATTTTTTAAATGTTCTGTTATTATTAATGCACAGTCCTTTTAACTGTTAACAGTTAACTAGCAATCAGAGACATTAAACCAAACACTGAGGTTGTACAATTTGAATTTGTTATAGTCTCTCATATTCCTTAGAGAAGTGCAAAGACTGATATGTGCTGTTTGTAGTGTATGTGTGTTTGTTCTATTCAGATCTCTTTTTTTATTGAAAAACAGTGCACACCTTACCACGTAGTATGTTGTCTTGTCTATTATGAGCCCATTCTATCAGGCTTTTTGGTGTTTGAATCAGTTGTTGCTCTGATATGGTCTGGGCTATGAAATCGTGCCATGTGTTTATAAATGATAGATACAGGATCTGAAGTGCTTCTGGGCATGACATTCGAGAAGAGAGAACACAAGAGCATCTTCAGCTAAAACGTGTGGTTTCCTAGCTAAAGGTCATCAGCAAGTGGAGGGTGAGATTGAGAAAAGGTCAAAGCCTCTTTGAAAATGCTGGTATCAAAATGGTATATTAAGTGTCATACAGCATCAGTTCCCTGAAATCATGCTTGCACAAATATTACCATTCGTTTTTTAAGAAAATATAACGGATTGCGAATGGTGATCCATTGACAGGTTGCATGATATGGTACAGATTTTGAGTCCTTTAACAGACCAGTGTTGGAGAATGTCACCTCACTTACTGCTCAGACCACATATATGTTAATGTGACATTTAAACCAGACCTGACACAGTTGGATGCCTTAGCCTTCAACTTTCTAAGGACATTGTGTGCCATAGTCCTCTTAGAGATATATACTAAATGTCTGCTGTCACAAGGATGACCTCACATGGTCTATATTTGCATACCATCAAAGATTCATATTCTGTTTTAATTATAGTATTTGCCTTTCAATGTTAGACTCAGCTCTAGATGCAATAACTAAATAATCGTGTATAAACTGCAAAAGATTTGCAATGTTCTTTTTCAGGTTCAACCTTTTTTTCAAAGGACAAATTTGGACAAAGGTGCCAAATTGATATTAAAAAAACGATTGAAACACAGTCGATCAGTCTATCATTGTTGTGTTGGCCATCAAACATTCAATCTATGTATGACGCCTTCTCTTGTCTTATTCTATCTGGTAAAGTGCAGTGAGATGGCTTCTAATAGCAGCGTATATCAAGTCTGAGGACACCTGAGTGCCATATCTGGTTTCTGTTATGTGCTTCTGTTGTTGTGGGAATATTTCTCTGCTTGACTTGTGGAGAGAGGTATAGTCTAACAACCTGCCACAGAACGGACTGATAACATCAAAACGGTTTTGTGATCTTAGACTCTTCAGATATTACACATCATTGTCCAAACACATTGATGTGAGCAGCTCAACTTTAAAACCTAACTAAGACAAGTGGCCCACTTTGGCTGAAACAGTATGTTTCTGAGATGGGAATGTAATGGTTCCTGACAGGGTGTGTGATTTCCTCAAAGCCATTTAGATATGGCCCAGGTCTCCTAAGAGCTAAAGACAGGATTCAATAAGTGATGCTTCAGCAGGCCCGAGCACCTGGCGATCCCCGTCACCCTCTGGCTGACTGTAATCATTTGTGATTGCCCCTGTACGCTCTCTGGCCTCCCAACAGCACATGTTTCACTCAGGCTTTTAGATAGGCATCAAAATGCATTACCTCCCAAGCAGTAGATGGGAGCCTGTATGCGTGAAGTCAGGGTGGAAATAAAGACATTAACTCTGCAAACCAAGATTTCGAAAGTGCGGAGCAACATTAGAGCCTGTTATTCAAATATATAAAATACCATTAATGCACATAAGTTTATGACATCTCATTATTATAGAATATTTTACGCTGCAGGAGTTAAATGTACTGAACGTCTGAATAATATACATTAATGCGATTATTGCTAGAGGAGTCAAATACGTTTCCTTCATTTTTTCCTGTCCTCTGACTAATTCTCTTTCTCCTTCAATTTAAGTGGAAACAACATGGTAGATTTTTCAGGTTCTCTGCATATACTGCGATTGCATGGTAAATATGGCCTTAATGACTGCAGCGGGGGGCTTGGCGGTTTAATGAGCAGGCTCTCCTGCTCTACCACGATCAAATGAGAGCCTAATTTGATTTTCCCTCTTGACCTCTATTCCTCTCAGAAAACAACAAAGCACCAGGGATTATTTTTTTCAAAGGCTTTTGCGGGAGCAGAGACATTCAGGGGTGTGTGGATAAAAATAGTGGATAATGATGAGGTTTTCCTCATGGAGTAATACAAAATACATTTTACTCTAGCCAACACACACATGCAGCTGTAATGCACACCTATTTTATGCAGAGGTGTGGACTCGAGTCACATGACTTGGACTCGAGTCAGACTCGAGTCACACATTTTATGACTTGAGACTCGACTTGACAACATCACAAAAGACTTGCGACTTGACTTGGACTTGAACACCAATGACTCGGGACTTGACTTGGACTTGAGCCTTCTGACTTGAGGTGACTTGCTACTTTAATTCAGAGGTCTCCAACACGCCGATCGCGAGCTGCCGTTAGAAGAGCAGACTCCCGTCGGGGAAAGCAGAATCTTCAGCCGCTCCTACTCTTGCTGAGAATCCTTGCAGGCAGGGGCGGGTCTTTATTTAGCTGGGCCACCATGCGGCCAATCATATGCGAGGACACACTAGGATCATACCATTATGTGAAAGAAGGGTGGGGGCACAGCATGTGCAGAGCGACGGGGAGACGGGGAGCCGGATTTAAATGCAAGCGCGTCGGAAAAAGTCAAGAAATGAGCGAAAACCGAAAAAAGAAGCAGCATCTGGCTGCTTTTCAATGATATTGGAGAAAGCAAAGCTGAGTGCAGGATTTGTAAAATGAAAATAACCTTCAGAGCAGGGTAAACACTCAGGATTTATTGTCAGAGGTGGGAGAAGTTCAGACAATTAAAAAAAGTTACAATCAGGGTTCCCGTGGGGTCTTAACAAGTCTTAAAAAGTCTTACATTTGATAATCAGAATTGAAGGCCTTAAAAAGGTCTTAAATATGATTCAGAAGGTCTTAAAAATTATCGGATTTGAAAGGTACTTCTATGTTGCGATAGCGTCTAAATGTGTTTTGGGGGAAATGTCCGGGCTGCAAAGTAACCAGTACGGTAATAGCCTTTCAGTTCCCCCCAACAATTTGTATTGAATTAAATCAACATGGAACCAGTAATCACTAACTTTGTTTCCCCCGGCCCCTTGTTGGAGAACACCCAGCTAGTAACCTAGCAACAAAGCTTCAGCTCATGTAGCCTATCTTCGAATCTACTTACAAATAAATATGGGGAAGTGTAAGTTCAACCGTATTTGGTTGGAAAACATCTAATTTAGTGCTTGGTTGAAACCAGTGGAGGGAACGTGTTTGAAGCCCGCTGCACCTTTTGCAAAAATAAATTAGTGTTTGTTTTGCTAGTGGAGCGTTAGCTAGTGCAGCGTTAGCTAGTGCAGCAGCAGCTAATGCAACGTTAGCTAGTGCAGCAGCAGCTAATGCAGCAGCTCCCGCAACAACACCGGGGGGACCTCCGGGCTAAGTTTGGGTCTACGTCAACCCTAAAAGCGGAGGTGCTGTAGACGCTAAATACCGTAGCTAAACACCAATCATACAACAGCAACGATGAAATAGTGTAGCCAAGGCAGCAGAGCTCTGAATATAGCTCTTGTCACTCTCTCTCAGAGACACACACACACACACACACACACACACACACACACACACACACACACACACACACACACACACACACACACACACACACACACACACACACACACACACACACACACACACACACACACTAGGGCTGCTCGATTATGGCAATAATCAAGATTATGTTGGTCAATAATTAATATCACGATTATTAAATATGATTATTCATTGACTTTGAAAACATCCATTTATTGAACTTTAAAACAGATAATAATTTGAACAGTATCTTTTTAACTGTTGATTACCCTGAACGTATAATTCAACTGAAAAACCAATACAAAAATTAATTAAATAAATGATACATTACTAAAAAATTAATTAGATCAAATATGTTGTAGTGCACTGTCACAACCTAGTAAAGCAAAATAATCGTTTTTTACGATTATGTTGTTTTCGTAATTGTGGCAGGCGAAAATCGTAATTGCGATTAAAATATGATTAATTGCACAGCCCTAACACACACACACACACACACACTCAAGCACACACAGACGCACACACATACACACACTTTTTGTCTAACACGCTAACACAGTTCTGTACTGTTACGCTGTTGTGTTCAGTCACTGTTCTTATGTTGAACATGAATACATTTACTTTGTAAGTGATTATGGGACGTATTTCTTCTTTATATACATTTTCCTTCATACTTTATTGCCGTGAAATAGGTCTTAAATTCTATTCAAAGTGGTCTTAAAAAGGTGTTAAAAAGTCTTACATTTGAGTTGGCGAAACCTGCAGGAACCCTGTACAATAAAAAGTCCTGCATTCAAAATGTTACAAGTAAAAGTACAAAAGTATTAGCATCAAAATATACTTAAAGTACCACCTGCAGAGGGATCTAGATTCAGGTGTTCTTTTCCCCATAGAGACCGCCTCGCTGCACATTATCCCTTGCATAAAGATAGATTGTGGGTCCCTTATAACATGTTGTACACAGTAGAAATAAACATTCTGGTTACCTCAACATCAGGGATCTTATCCATTAAACTCCTTCTGAATCAAACCGTCACGGTAGCCTTACCTTACTGATCCCTCTTAAATTAGAAAAACACACGTTACTTTACCAGCCGAGAGAAAATGGATTATTAAATTATTAATGTGACTAATAAAGAGCAATTTGATTATTAAGTATTATTCTGTTGATCGATGTCATTACATTTGGTGAAAAACACATAATGACTTGTTTATGACTCGTTTTGTCAAAGTTTAGGACTTGACTTGACTTGAACTTGCCCATCCTGACTTGAGACTTGACTTGGACTTGCAAAACAATGACTTGAGACTTGACTCGGACTTGAGCGCAAAGACTTGAGACTTGACTCGGACTTGCAAAACAATGACTTGGTCCCACCTCTGATTTTATGCATTTGCATGTGAACACACTAACAGGTTTCAAATATAAAGTAGTTAGAAAATGCTTAAAGGAATAGGTTAGAAAATTGCTTTGGCTATGGCTTAGACCCCATTTACATGCAAACGAAACGCAAACAAACCGAATACGATATCAAAAAAGTATTCCGTCCGCACGAGACCGCTCGAAAGCGCTGGAGACAGTTGTACATATGCCGGGCCTGTAAGTGGCGCTGTACTTCCGCCACAAAATACACCAAAAGCAGCGAAGAAGACCCCCGAGCATGGTTGCCATGGTTGCCATGGTTGCCCTTCTGTTTATGCCCCGGGGTGGATTTAGCAGTAGTAGTTCATGTAATTCTCCATGTCCACTTGTTGCTGATGGTTGTGGTATAGGAGCTGTAGATTTTGCACTAACATCTGTAGCATGGTCGAGCTGTAGATTTTGCACTAACATCTGTAGCATGGTCAGTATGCAGTGGTGTTTATTTGTAAATCATTTAGTATAATCACACAAATTCTGTGTTTTATATTTAATAATTCTGTGTTCTTTATTTATTGAATATTCAATACCTGACAAGGTCGGAGATGAACAACTTGGGTCACAGGTTCCTCAACAGTAAATTACAAGACATCTATCAATATGTGTGTATACCTCCACCATTAAACTGTCGTATTCTGCACATTTCTTATACAGTACTATCTACATACATCTTATAAGAGTATAATACATATGTATAATATCAGTTAAAATAAGTGCTTACACATACAGTAGTTAACATTGCAGGAAAGCAATATATTAGTACTTTGTCAGGCTTATTATTTATACCCCCAAAGCTTTTTTCTTATTCAAAATAAGACCTTAACCTAAAGTATTCTTTAATGTTTAAATAAAGCCTTATTAGTTTGTCTGTCTGTGTCTCCTATTAATATCTAATAATAAAAATAATACATTTCAATAACGTGCTTTAACCACCAGGTGTCCCTTTCTATCAGCTGTGCACCGTTATGATGTAAATACAGCCTATCTACCAATTGGATCAAATATAAAAGTCAGCCGAATTAGTGTTGATACTGCAAGGAGACGTATTGTGTGAAGAGAAATGGAAGATTTTTGTTTGATTGTTGATATATTTATGATTCACGTCACATATTCAGTTTCAGCGGCAGTTGTTCCTGTTTGTCTAGAAGTCTTCTCATCAGGGCTCTATAAATAGCGAACTACGGCAGATATGTAATATTTAATGCAGCCGAACCGTGTATTACAATGCCGTTATGTGATGACTTTCAAAGAGAAAAGCAAGCACACTCGGAATAAAGTAGGCTATCATTTTATTTAAAAAAAATGTTTTCGTATTTCACATCAACAGGAAGTCCGGTTAACTAAAATGTCCGTGCGGAACAATAGATCCGTGGGTGAATAATGTAATCACCACATTGCACACATCCCTTGACATTTACATTTACATTTACATTAAAGTATTTCGTGAGGCCATAAAATGTTCATTGGTTGCCTGGTCATTGTTCAAAGCAAAGACATAGCATATATAACCATCCCAAAATGGCAAATTCATGATTTTACACTAAGATTTTTGTGCAGGTTAAACAAATTAGATATAGTGTGTCGATTTGTGAGCTTTAGAGGTGCTTAGGGACGGGACGGGTGGCGCAGTGGTCCGTGCGTTTGATCATCAGATCAAGGGGTTGCCTGGTCATTGTTCAAAGCAAAGACATAGCATATAACAATACATCCTCACTCCCAGGTCGGCCTATGTTGACGTTATGTCAAGTCCCCTGTCGGCTTTTTCCAACGCAAGGGGGGGGGGGCCTTAGCGTCCATTTTCAACGCAAGGGGTGGGCCCTTAGCGTCCATTTTCAGCTTTCCGGGATGTCCATATGCTTCTATGGACGCTCATGGAAGCACGGCATTCGTTTGTGTCGGCTGCCCTTAAAGGCAATGTGAGCGTCCATTCTCATTGGATAACGGAGAATTGTACACCCGGAAGTAAGTATTCCCCTTACTGTCGATTGATTTTACAGTGATATCTGCACTACTCATCGACTAAAAAACACCAGATTATCCTTGTTAATTACACAACATTGATTGGTTTAAATTGTGTGCAATGCTTTTGTATTTTTCCCCTTCGATTCGGAGACACAAATATGTTTTCGGAGTAAAGGATGGCAGAAGACACTACACTACCCAGAATCCCCAGCTATCGTTTGGACTACACCATGTGCTCTGTTTGACTGTCACGTGATCTTCAAATTTCTCCCTGCAGAAAAAAAAACATGGCCGAACTTCGTTTTATTCTCGATGGAAAATGCCTATTTTAAAGTTAGTTTGGCCATTTAAATGCGTTTTGATGTCATTTGATGCGAGAAATATGAGTTGTTATTTCAGATTATGTGTGCATGATGTACATGATCTTTAGTTTGCTAGTTATTACGAAGATTACTTCAGGAAATTGCGTCCATAACGTTTTCATTGTTACCAAGGTGGTTGCTAGGGACGCTGCTATCGATATTATTTCTGTTATGTTGTGTAACTGTTTAATGGTGTTATCTTTATTGCTACCCCCTTCCCCGTCAATGTATAGTGTTGGTCCACAGCGCAAACATATTAGTTTAACAAAATCCGCATCTAAAGATAGCCTACGTTATTTTCCCCTGTGTAATTCCAGTCTCACATCTCACAGCACATCGTCATTAACAAATAACGGAAACAGACCGAAAACATTTAAAAAAAAATACAATAATGATTTATTCCGAGTGTGCTTGCTTTTCTCTTTGGAAGTCATCACATAACGGCATTGTAATACACGGTTCGGCTGCATTAAATATTACATATCTGCCGTAGTTCTGTATTTATATAGCCCTGATGAGAAGACTTCTAGACAAACATGAGGAACTGAAAACGTGACGTGGATCATAAATATATCAGCCATTAAACAACATGTTACATTTCTTTTCACACAATACGTCTCCTTGCAGTATCAACACTAATTCGGCTGACTTTTATATTTGATCCAATTAGTAGATAGGCTGTATTTACACCATAAAGGTGCACAGCTGATATAAAGGAACACCTAGTGGTTAAAGCATGTTATTGAATTTCATTATTTGTATTATTAGATATTAATAGGATCCCTATAAAGTATATTAATTACTCGTTATTCTCTACTAATAGTTAATTAAAGACTGTATATAATGACTATTTTGCACATCCCTTTCAAGATTTTAAGATTTTCTAAGGTTTATTGACATATCATATAGGCCTACACAACTATAGTGTAGTTATGCATTGAATGAAAAACTTGGGTCGCAGGTTCCTCAATAGTGCATTACAAGACATCTATCAATATTTGTGCGTACCTCCAGCAATGTTAACTATGTTGAAGCACTTATTTTAACTGATATTATACATAATGTATTATACTCTTATAAGATGTATGTAGATATTTCATCTCCGACCTTGTCAGGTATTGAACAATCAATAAATAAAGAACACAGAATTGTTGAATATAAAACACAGAATTTGTGTGATTATACTAAATGATTTACAAATAAACACCACTGCATATTTAACTGTTACACATGCTGACGCAAATGTTCCAACTTGAGATCAATAAAGTATATCTTATCTTAAGCTGATCGATGGCTACTGCCATATTTGCAAAATGTGCCTCTGAACCTTAACAAGTGCATGTTTTAGGCTTATCAATTAATGTAATGTAATGTAATGTTATCAATTAACAACAGGGGTCACAAACATAAGACCAGCTGTTAAATAAAGCTCTTCTGACCTTAGCTGGCATGTGTGTATATATATATATATATATATATATATATTAATGCTGCCCATTATGGGCACAAGCAATTTTCACCCATTTATCAATTATATGTTTTAAATGTGAGTGTTTCCTATCCCCTAAACCTCCAGGGATGTACACAGTTTAATACTGGCAACTTCTTATTATGGGAAATACGAAAACGTCTTTTAAAACTACAACTCCCAGTAGAGACGTGCCATAGATACAGAACATGTTGCGAAACAGAATAGCCAGCATTTGTAGTTCTGGGGACAGGGTGGGGGAGGGCGGACGCGGTGGACCCGTTCATATCCAGTTTTGGACAGTCTGCCGTGATTCCATCCCATTTCAAGTGTTGTTCGAGGCTCGGCGTAACCCTCGGAGCACACTCTCCAATCACAGAGCTTGAGGACTATCACGGGGTTTGTCAAACAGAGCACATGGTGTAGTCCAAACGATAGCTGGGGATTCTGGGTAGTGTAGTGTCTTCTGCCATCCTTTACTCCGAAAAAACATTTGTTTCTCCGAATCGAAGGGGAAAAATACAAAAGCATTGCACACAATTTAAACCAATCAATGTTGTGTAATTAACAAGGATAATCTGGTGTTTTTTAGTCGATGAGTAGTGCAGATATCACTGTAAAATCAATCGACAGTAAGGGGAATACTTACTTCCGGGTGTACAATTCTCCGTTATCCAATGAGAATGGACGCTCACATTGCCTTTAAGGGCAGCCGACACAAACGAATGCCGTGCTTCCATGAGCGTCCATAGAAGCATATGGACATCCCGGAAAGCTGAAAATGGACGCTAAGGGCCCCCCCCCCCCTTGCGTTGAAAATGGACGCTAAGGCCCCCCCCTTGCGTTGGAAAAAGCCGACAGGGGACTTGACATAACGTCAACATAGGCCGACCTGGGAGTGAGGATGTGTTGCATATAACCATCCCAAAATGGCAAATTCATGATTTTACACTAAGATTTTTGTGCAGGTTAAACAAATTAGATATAGTGTGTCGATTTGTGAGCTTTAGAGGTGCTTAGGGACGGGACGGGACGGGACGGGTGGCGCAGTGGTCCGTGCTTTTGATCATCAGATCAAGGGGGCGTTGGGGAACTCCAGTTCGAAACCCGCTCCCGCGCCACTGCGTCAGGCCGTTGTGTCCTTGGGCAAGACACTTCACCCGAATTTGCTCCTGTGGGTATTGTCCACAGTAGATGACCATTACATGTATGTATGATCTGTATTTGTAAAGCGCTTTGAGAGTCTTTGATAAAGCGCTATAATAAATATAAGGATTATTATAGATGGGTTTGGTTACCCTACAGAGCAAGGCTAGCTCTCTCCCCATGGTTTCAATCTTTATGCTAAACAAATCAGCCTGCTGGCCTATACAAACAGACATCATTTAAATTAATTCTATCACTCTCAGCAAGATAGCAAATAGGTATTTCTTTCCAAAAAGCTGAGATTTGACTTGAGCACATGTGTGCTCAGTAATATGAAAGTCAAAAAGGGCGCACATGTTTTTTTGTCCTGTGATTTGATCCCTCAGATGTGGCAGTAGAAGAGACCACTTCTGAAGAAACCCGCAGACCATGGCATCACTACAGAGGAAAACACACAGTGGGTGTCTAGACCAACAGTAACAACCTCATGTGCTGATACTAACACATCCACAGACCACATGTGTTGTCAAACTCATGTCGGAGGCGAGGAAAAGTTCTGTTTTTTAACTCAAGACATGAATCCTTGAACTGAAACGATTATGCTTTTAGTTTGTCTGTCTCTGTTTGTGTAAATGCTGCAATGGTTTTCTTTTGAAAGCAAAACCATTTATACTATTCTAGTCTAGTGAGTGAGGTCAAAGCTAGTGGTATTTCTTTCTCTCATCTTATTTTTCTTTATATAATTCCATTTTATCAGCAGGTCAACCAGGCCCAAACTTTTTACATATTATTTTTACTTTTGTGAAATCAGTTTTAATATAATATGATTTAAATAACTTTTGTTGTCCAGAAAAGGTCACCTCAGATTGAAGGCTATTTCCAGCATTGCTGATTTTTTCATCCCCAGTTGCACACACTCTTGCCTGGTAGTAGTGACGCACTACATTCACAGTCTACTACTATTGCCTCTGAGTATATCTGGAGCAGTTGGGGGGCTAAGTGCCTCACTCAAGGGCAAATCAAGAATAGTTGTGGAGTGAATGACAGCTAATAACTCATTCAAGTTCCCCACTCAGATTTTGCTGACTGGTTTGGGATTTTGCAGCAAATCCCCCTGATCCCAAGAAACTTCTCAAATGTTACGAAGCAATAAAACGTTAAGACATTGTCTTCTTTTCAAATGGTTTGGAGAAAACTGTGCTGTTATACTGAAACAATATATACATCGGCATTCCATATTACAGACTTCTGTTTGTTGGCTCACAATTGTGTTCTCTTTTACAGAACGTGCAAAAGAAATGCAACAACAATTAAACTGCAATAAGTATAATGTCCATAATGTAGAGATATAGCACATATTGTATACAAATTTATTCTAAAAAGCTGTATTGCAGTCAAAGCAATTGGAGACTGACTTGTCTTTAGGCCTATGTAATTGGAAAATAATTGTATGCTGTTTGTACTTACACAAGTCAACATTTTTCCTCAGCGTTTGTACTTCCATTGGTTAAAAAGAGAGTGAGAATGTCGCGGATCTTATTTTGAGTATATTTAGTAAAAGGCAGGCAGTAACCTGAGGACTGAAGGATGTGAAGAGATTCAGCTCAGCAGGGCTGTGAGACAAAATGCTTTCATGACACCTGCTGGTGTACCGTTCTGCTATCCAGTTTTTGTCTCTCTCCTCCCCCATCATCCATCCATCAACCCAGCAGTGGATGCACAGAGCAAAGCCACTCTCCATTTGTCAGTGCCCATCAAAAGTGGTTACTTTCTCATTTTATGCCCGCTGACCCTTTTGAGAACTGAAATAAAGTGGAGGTGTTGCAAGAAAATGTCACAAAGGATAAAATGCAGCCTTCCTTCTGTGCAAGATTAACAGGGAAAGAAACGTGGGGGATTACATCAACACTTCTTTTTTGTTTTTTATCACATCACACCCAGTGTGGCGGTGTTGTGTAACGTGTCATGTTTTTATTTCAGGGACTGGAGAACTGTGGTGAACAGACAACGGTCAAAACCAATATGCTTTGGAAGAAGGTGAGGAAGATAAGAAGAGAGAGGCAGTAAGTGATGTGGAGAGAATATTTTATTTAGCCTGTTAATGAGACTTGAATAAAAAGTCTCCTGTGAGGAGGTTGTCTCATCATGGTTTGGTCTAAACACTGCCTATATGTTTTCCAGACTTGTGCTAATTTAAAGGACTTAAACGGGCATTAAGTGGTAGATCTTGGGTAAAGTTCAGCTTTTAAAACCACCACCAAATCACCAGGCATCAGTTCCTGAGTTAAACAACACATGGTTAAAGGTGGGGTAGGTAAGTTTGAGAAACCGGCTCGAGCAACACACTCTCACTCCCTAAGCGTCCAGGAGCGACGCTTGGTCAGGGTCCCGTGGCGTACAGTTGTGACGCGCCGAGGCTCCTTCAGCTTCATAAACGGACGCAAAGAGCTTTGAGCGGTATTTGACGCTTAGGGAAGCACCACATCCATTTATGTCGGCAGCTCTTAAAGGCAATGTGAGCGTCCATTCCCATTGGATAACGGAGAATTGTACACCCGGAAGTAAGTATTCTCCTTACTGTCGATTGATTTGACAATGATATCTCCACTACTCATCAACTCAAAAACACCAGATTACCTTTGTCAATTAAACGACATTGATAGGTTTAAATTGTGCACAATGATTTTGTGTTTTTCCCCTTCAATTCTGAGAAACAACTTGTTTTCTCTGAAATGTGGAGCGCCAAAGAGACTACACTACCCACAATCCCCAGCTATTGTTTTTGTTATATTCCATGGAATGCTCTTAACATCCTGATAGCAATGAATATCTTAAGTGCTTTGACAAAAAATCCATAAAAGGTTTTTATCTGTGGAAGCCGTAGTACTGTAAAAAGCACGACCAATCATTTTAGTCGGCCCGGCTAAAATAACTGGATGGCCTACCTGCCTGTCAGCCTTCCATCTGTGCACAAACTTATCTCGTGCCCTCATTGGTCATGTGCGCGTTCGTGTGTGTTGGAGGAGGGGCTCTGTAAGGAAGTGGCAGATTTTTTCCAGCTGTCATTAAAGCAATCATAAAAATCAACCTAGGATAATATGCAATGGCAAGAAATAAGGTAAATTCACATTAATTTCCTGATAAATCTCACTAATGCTCAAGTATTCTTCATCATTTATACAATATACCTGGTCACAAAGGAAGCTTTCCCTAATGGAGAGCACTTGTTCATGATCATGTCTAGTACCTGAACTCTATTGACATTCTGATTACTGATTCTGATCTTAAAATGTCTAAAGGTGAATGTGAAAGCGTTTGTGCCCATATGTTACCCTGAAAAAGATAATGCAGGATTAGTAGAAACCTAAAAGCAGAGAATAAAGAGCAAATTTGCATCGGTTTTATTCAAGAATTATACTAAACCAATTATAACAGATCTGAATGTATCTCTTCCAGGGGGTTATTGTGTTCACTCTAAAGGCTAACATCTGCATCGCTCATAAGAAATCATGCCGATGAGTAGCAAAGTTTACCATGTTCATCATCTTAGTTTGGCATGTTAGACTTTTTACATTTGTTAATTGCACGTAACACGGAAAATCTCATTTTTGTAGGTATTTAGTCATCATTGAAATGTTGAATGATTGTGTCACTAGAGAAAAGGTCCAGAAATCTCCATCCTCTGGACATCACAAAAGCCTGCACAAAATGTAATTTCAATCTAAATAGTGAGATGTTATAGTCTGATTTAAATGGGTGGATGAACCTAACAACAGACCAACATCTTCATTTTCTCACGAGACATGCAGCTACAAAACACATATTACACTGGCTGAACTTTATATTCTGTGGTCAAATTATTTTACTTGCGCTATTTAAAAAATGTTTCTCCCATTGTACTCAAAAAGGTCCATGCTTTAAACAAGTTGCTCTCCAACCCACACTTGCATGACAGCATCTGTGTTCTCAAATGTTACTGAAAAGGATAAATAAGCATATTGTTGCAAAGGTCCCCAACTTCTCCTACTTAATTAATCTGTAACATCTCCCTCCTTGTGTTGATCATTACATAGCCTAGAATCAGAATCAGAATACCTTTATTACAAAGAGCAGTTCCCTTTAGTCCCTAGAAACCCCTGTTTACTGGGATTTGAATGCAATGGAAATGCTTCTTGTTATTTTGCCATCTAACTGATGTGTTGAATAAGGTGGATGCTCACACACTGAGATCGATCATGTTGCAATGTGCATATTTCATCAGCTCACATCAAGTGACCCTAGACATTGAATATAGAGTGAAGCATTCACCGGTGAGCAGCCCATGACTTCAACACTTATCACTGGTTGTTTAATTAGTCACCTAGACAACCGTTTAGCAGGCTTTATCAATTCCTTTGTGTGTCGCTGTGTGTGTGTCTTCCAAGGCCGAATTTACCATACATTGGGACACACACATCCCCCCCAATATTCAGAGACGCTCAAAATGTCCCACCCCCCCACAATATCCTAACTGATATAATTTTTTTTAAATAAAATTGCTATTCTATGACTTTTTTATTTGTTTAATTGTTGGTCCCCCCCCGATGTTGACTCCATGGTTACGGCCTTGGTGTCTTCCTCCAGATTATTGAGTGAGTGATTCAGTCCAAGTATGTCAAACGTGTTGCCTCCTCGCAGAACTCATTTGGTGGGAATGTTTGTCTTTGTTCCCGGTCTGTTGGTTCAGAGTATTCTTCACGCAGGCTGTTTGTAAATTGCTGTGGCCCTGGAGACAGCCACACAGCCTCACTCCTCTCTGTGGTAATTTCCTCGGACCCCTGCTCTCCTGCTCAGTGTGAGCGGCACACAGTGTGCAGTTCTCGTAAAGCGAGAGTGCACAGCGCATCCCAGCCAGTCCTCCTCCTCGCTCTCTGATACTCACATCAGGATGGATCTACCCTCCTAGCAGTGCACAAGTCTACTCAGACAGTTTGCAAGTTGGGCTCTCATTTAGGAGTGAAGCAGGCGCTGAAGCTAACGTCTCTTCTCCCGCTGAAAATATTTCCTTCACCTCTGCACATCAACTTGGCTTTAACATGATGGCAGTAAACGGGATACGATCGCGCCTTTTGCTCCTGCTCTGCTTTATCTCCACGGCAGCGGGCAATATGTTTGCATTCACCGAGGAGCCCTCTGAGAGAGTGGGGAAGGGAGACGGGTATTGTAGTCGGATATTACGGGCTCAGAGCAATAAGAAGGAGGGCAACAATGACTTTCGCCTCCGCGTTGAGGGAGACCCGGAGACCTATCATCCAGGGAGCACATACAGAGGTTGGTGTTTATCCGCCAGATTTACGCACACTGCGTTGCGACTGTGTGTTCATTGTGAGAGAAACACTAGTCCAAGGACAGTCGGCTATGCAAACTTAATATAAGTTTCCACAGTCTACTTTTGATGCGACGTTAGTGTGTGTGCTCTGTAAAGTAAACGATGTGGTCAGTAAAGAGATGATCCTGCATCACAACAAGGATGAAGTTAAACTGTAAAGGAAAAAACAAAGCTGACAGCCATGAGTAAATAGTACGACTTAAAAGCTCTTTTATTATCAAAAATTAAAAGGTTGTGGAGCTAAATCCCTCTGCGAACTCTTCAATACTTTTTCCAATTCTCTTTCATGGTTCAATTCATTTTCTAAAAGCCAGCAGTCCCTAATTTCATAGCTTTTGTTCAAAGTGGAAATTATAGGGAGCTATTAATGGGCATGTGCCATCTGCTGTGTGAATCTCAAAGGCTCATGCTGTTCTGGTCTCAACAATATGTTGCTGTGCAGTTAGTCCATTCTTTTCTGATTTCATCATAAATAGATTCATCATCCAAAGCCAATAACTGGGTGGGTTTTTTGCAATCACCTATACTAGAAGTGAGTGGTTTTGAAGTGTAAAAGTCTTATCTCGAGATACTAATACATTGGCTAATTAATTTCCCCCAATTGTAAATGGACATTCTTTTATGTTCTGCTGGATTGCATAAAAAACACCATCTCGATCTACCTCCTCAAAAACTATAAAAATGTTTGATCGTTGACAAAGACATTATTACAATTATATCAGAATATTTTGACATTTATTCAACTCAGTATTCGTTCTTAATTCAACACCTCTCAGACAGATAGATAATTAAACCCACGTTAGTCTTGTGCTAGCAGAGGGATTGTTTTCTCATTGTTCTTTCCATCAACTAATGCTTGCTGTCACTCTTGTTTGATTCCATCCAGTGACTGTGATGGCATCCAGCCCCTCTTACTTTAGAGGCTTCACCCTTATTGCCCTAAGAGAGGGTACAGAGGGAGACAATGACTCGGACTACATTGGAAATTTCCAGGTAAGATTGCAACTCACATGACCGATGGTAAAATCTGAAAATAACTCCTATTTTTATTTTACTCTATTATCAGTGCAGGTACATTGGATACATTGACCTATAGTCTGCCTGACCTGTATTTAAAGCAAGGTACTTAAAGGTTAATCCTTCATACCATCATTCCTTTTGATTCCAGCACAAGCACTGTGCATGGCGTGTATGAAAAGAGAGAAAACAAAAAAATAGACAGATCTTACTGTAGATTGGGGGATGGGGGTCTTGACAGATTTTCTTCGCACAGCCCTCCTGTCTTCACAGTAAAAGTGTGATTATTCTCACCTCTCTAATAGGCACTGTATATCATATGAAAAGATCATGCTCTCCGCTCAGTTCCAGGTAGCTTTGCTCTTCAGGTTATACACTTGGTTGGTACTTTGGGAGGAGTGTGCCCACAAGCAGGCATACGGTTCACACATGTAGGAAGTGTACAATGTATGTAGTCAAGAGGCTAATAACAATTTTACACTGACAGGCCAAGCTGGAGTACTGTAAGCAGGGAAAAAAGTGAGGGCAAGAGTGCGAAAAGGAGAGAGAGAAGGCAAGAAAGCTGGCATGTGTGAAGTGGACAAATATGTGAGGCCTTTGTAATTATAATGCAGTGTGAGGAGTTGAGTGTTAGAGAGAAGGACATAATTGATTGATGGGGTTAAGTAAGGATAATCATGTAATATAAATATGAATGTCTTAAAGGTATTATTCTATACATACGCATAATGTACTGTAATGGTCATATATGCTATACATATGCATTCAAAGTGTATTACTACACTATGAGTATCATAGTCATAACATCGCATTCATAACTTTGGAATTTGTTCCACTTTTTTGTTCTTCCTGCCAGTATTTATTTAACCAGATCTAGGCTGCTGTTTAAGAATCTCAAAGATCTTAGACTACTCAAGATGATATCCTGTTTTCAAAGAACTGAGGAATTGGTTTTAGCTTGAGTTTAGTTTAGAACAGTAAAACCAGTAGACCATGGTGATACCACTGTGTAGTTACAAAATAATAATTAAGCCACACATAAAGTTTAATGCCCAATTACGGGTCCTGCCAAAAACTTGAGATCATATTTCTTCTAATGGCAGACCTTTTAAAGAGCAATTTTTTAAAGTTTTTTTTTTTGTTGCCTACCACATAACCCTATTATTTTATTAAACATGTACAATTCACTGGGAGTTGCTCAAAGCATCCCTCAGGCTTCTCTGATCCCTGCTGCTGTTGCACTCTCTGTGAACTTGAGCCCTGACTATGGTCACATTACATTACATTTCATTAACTGAAGTGCAATAAAGCATAAAGATACAAACTAAGGACAACAATAAAAATGTGCAGATATACAGTATATACGCTTCAAATAAGCCAAACCATTGGAAGTGCTGTTGCATTAGTTAAACATGGGCTAAAGTGAAACAAGGGAAATAGGTGGGAATTCGGTTTGTGACGGAAGATAAGCAGACATTTTGCTGTCCTGATATCAATGGGTAGATCATTTTTTTTAAATTCAGTTGAGGGGTACCTGGGTCCAAATTGCAGTGAGTGAGTAGCAAGCCGATTGGCTGATGCAGAGCGAAGTGCACGGGCTAGAGTGTAAGGTTTAACTATGTCCTGGATGTAGGAAGGATCCCTTCACAGTTTAGTAGGCCAGAGTCAGCGTCTTGAAGTGGATTCTTGCCGCCACTGGCAGCCAGTGAAGGGAGTGGAGAAGCCTGTTAGTGTTGACATAAAACAGGAATATTTTTTTGTCCTGCCATCACCCAGCGCCAATACCGGCAATTTTTTTTCCTCTTTTATTTGTCCTTGCAATTGATTTCATGCTGTTGTTATTTAGTGCCAGCCTTGAGCGTGCTCCTTAGCCCTTTGGCGGAGTGTGGCGCGTGTGACAGGGTGATAAACCTCAGCAGTAAAAGATGAGAAGCACTACATCATTTAGTCACGTTCAGTAACTTTGCGTTCCACACGTATATGAGACAGACTGAGGGTGTGTTCCAATACAAATACTATTTAGTATGTATGCTGTTGCATTTTGCACTACGCTTTCCAGCATGTTTTTCTGGCTGCTCTAACCCATACATTTTTGCTCTGTGGATTTATAAGCAAGAGGATTAAAGTTCAAGGTGCAATGTTTTGAGAAATTACTATTTCCCAATAACCCTGCATGGGAACAGTAAGTATTTTGTCAGGACGGCTTCAGTACATACTAAAAGTAAATAGAAAAATGATGCTATTTGGAAAGCAGCATGAGTGTGCAAAGAGAATAATAGATATATGTGTGACCATCATACAGTCTATGGTGAACATAGTCTTTAGATGTTAGCATCAAAAGTAAACAGAATATATATGTCATTACTGGCGCCCGCCTTTGATTAGACATCTGCTAGGTTTTTAGAAGCTGACGGTCTCTTTCACGGCTGCATCAGATGATCTCCTGTTTTGTGACAGCGCAGTAAAAATAAACTGCTGTCCAAATAGATATCCCTCTATCATCACCTGCTCTGTTAGTCTTTTATGTTCTTTGTATTTTATAAAAAAGTACACACACACACAGAGGCACACACAGTAATCTGAAAGAGCCCTGGGTGGGCCGGCCTCCAGGCATTGAGAGAAAAGAAAGAAAAAAAGAAGCTGCAACAGAAAACGTCAGGGTTTATTTAACATACAGCTCATTTGAAATCTGTTGGTGTGCCCCATCTCAGCCGTCTCAGAACAGCTCCCGACTTGATGAAAAGCACTTTTATTGAGCTTTCTGGGAAGGTCAGTTGCCACTGTGTGTGTGTGTGTATGTGTTTGTTGGCAAGAGCGTAACCAGCGGGCAATGCTGGCACGGTCTGATGAGACATTACACCTCAGCAGGGTAAGATTATAGAACAAGAAAAGGCAAATGTGGCTATGTGAGGGGGGAAATTGGTGCCACTCTGGGTGCAACATATGACATAACCGTAGACAAACACAGAACTGAGGTTATTAGTGCACCACCTTTACATAATTTGTCCACAAGGATAATCTTATATTAGGGCAACAGAGATGTTTTTCTTGTGTCCTCTGTGCTAACTGTTCCGTTTAATTTACTCAAAGCTATTTCCCATTTATCTTATTGTTATTATTAGGGTCGGACCAGCAGCTAATGTCGAGCCAATCACTTATGCTCATGCACAAATTCATGCAAAACCCAGAGACAAAACATTTTTGCACATATTTTTCTCATTTCCCTACACTCACTATCCTTCTATTGATACCAGATTTGGACATTTGGAATCAGACACGTAAAAGAAGAAATGGCTCTTAGGTACGTTTAGATTTTTTGGGTCCTTTTTTCACTTTTGCAGATGGTGTTTTATACATTCCCTTGAGACTTCTCTGGTTTTAACATGTGTTGAAGTCCAGTCAGACCACCCCAGGATGCTTGTTAGAAACCATGGGAACATGGAGGGGGGGTTGTATAATCCTTCAGACCAAGCGAGGCTGCATACGCATGCACTGCACGCATGCACTGCACGCGTACACACACAAACACACACAGCCCCAAGCTCCCCTCCTAACTCTGTCTCTTCCTCTCTCTCTTACTCTCTCACTCACACACACACACACACACACACACACACACACACACACACACACACACACACACACACACCACACACACACACACACACACACACACACACACACACACACACACACACACACACACACACACACACACACACACACACACACACACACACACACACAATCCACTTTAGGAGTGAACTCATTCATAACATGGCATGACAAAGGAAATTCTCTGCTGACAGCTTTATGGAGTGAGAAAGTCCGCCTCTTTACTGCCCTGATGTCACTTCCTATCAAACAGATCCTTGGTCCTGGGCAGTGAACATTAGCTCGCTGGCTGCGCTCCCCCATGCTATCCGCTCTACTAATTTCCTGTCCAGTTAAAATCAATGAGATGCTCAGTATCTCAGATGTGCACCTGAGTAGAGAGGGCAGCATGTATTTGGACCCTTCAGTTTGACCCTAAATAGACTAGGGACTATTTTTGATGTTGCTCACAGGGATAGGGTCATGATTGGGCGTCCAGACGTTGACTTCCTGATCAATCTGAGTATTGATTCAATTAAATGTACTTTAATTCACAAGGAAAGTCGCCTCAGTATCAAGACCTGCAGCCATAGAATCATATGATATGAAAAGTGGAAGTAGTCTCATCCATTCACTCGACTGGATTAATTACTGTGCTGTTTGGTCTCAAATGCCTTAACCAGTTTATTTTATACTGGAAGGTCTGAAGGAGCTTGTGTCCTTGTCTCCAACACGCTGAAAATGACAGATTATTTATTACCAAGACTGGAAACATTAAAATCTCCTATCTCTCTGTTTCTGATACAAAGGTTCCCAACTTTTTTTTGACTTGTGACCCCTTAACATCTACTTATATTTACAGATTAGAAACAACAATTTAGAAATTATTGATCTAATATATCATATTCCAATCACTTGTATATAGACTCTTATTGCACTATTTCACTATTTTTCTTTTTGTATTCACTTGCGCTATTTTTTCTGTTTTTCTGTTTTTATTGTGTTGCTCTGTTGGAGGAGCCTGTGACCTAAGATTTTCATCGTCATAACTACACTGTAGCTATGTACGTATGACTAATAAAATCCTTGAACCGAGATGGATATGATTGTGAGTTTAACAGCTTTTTCATTTTTAACAGACTGAAAAAGCATCCAGTATGTCACAAGAAAAACAGTGATGATTGAATAATAATAAACATATTTAATCCGGGAGAAGGTTTTTTGCTTCTCTTCTTTTCTGTTAATCCTTTCTCAGTTTAATTTTGTGACCAATTGGTGGACAATTAACTTCTGGATGCTCTAACACAGGGATGGGCAAATGGCGGCCCGGGGGCCATCAGATTAATTTATAAACAACGTAATTAATAAAAAATAAATAATAATTGTAGTACTGATACCATCCACTAGACTCCTAGTTACGTCGCGAGCTGCGTACATGATTTCAAATACCGCAAAATAATCTGTGACACGTTTGTGTGTATAGAGTGGTGAAGTCCCGCCCTTCTACTTCCGCCCCATGGGACCTTATTTCGGAAAAATTATGTATTGAAGTCAATTGGGAGAGAAAGATTATCTTTCGATCCCGTTTGAATTGTGCCACGAATTACGCATATGATGTTTGTCAATCTTAAAAAATAATTTCCATGTCAAAAAAGTCACAGTTTGTCGTAAAACTGTTGACATATAAGACTATGAAAAATACGCAACTAGAAATACTACAAATCCCAGAGTCACATAAGTGATGTCATTAACGTTACACATTACACTCGTGTTACTCACCGAAACCTTGTAAAGCCGGTCCCGCATGCTGGCTCTTACGGAACCGACTAACTCCCCTTGTGTGTATGCACAGCTCTCAACATGCCCAGACTTGAAGTGATTTTCACCTCTTTTAATACTTTTCGCCTTATTCTGAAAGAAAGAGGTCAAATGTGCCAACGTGACGACCATCTTGGTGTTGGTGACGTGTGCGAGACCAGAGATTGAGCATTTCACACAAAAAAATGTGTTACTTCACAGTTTTACGACACATTTAAAAAAAAAATGTACTTGCAAAATTATCTTTTAAATTGACAAACATTTGTGTAATTCGTGGCACAATTCAAACAGGATCGAAAGATAATCTTTCTCTCTCCATTGACTTCAATACATAATTTTTCCAAAATAAGGTCCCATGGAGGTCCACCGGAAGGGGAGGGACTTCGCCTCTATTGGGTTTGTTTTCCGGGGAAACACTCACAAGAAACACCGGCTGTTGTTATGCCTGCTGTGACGTTAAGTTACCGCTTGTAATTATGCCTTTACAAGCTTAAAAGTTGTATTTATCATCTGAATTTGGCGAAACAAGTTTAATATTCTAAAAACCAAGACTTTGTTTATTTGAAATCAGATGAAAACAAACTGTCATGGACCCTGCCGTGTTATATATGATTACTATACGCTTTTCATTCATAATTTCAGCAGGAGGGTGGGGGAGCGGCGCTGAGGAACAGCAGAGTGCGGGTTGACAGGTGTCTTTGTTGACATTCCCCTTATTGTGGAATAAGGGGAATGCAGAGACATCCTACAAGTGTCTTAGGTTCAAGTTAGACAACTAATGTCTGGGTTAGTGTTCATGACTTCATGTTTATGTCAATCTCAATGCACACATATTTCCCATGCTTTCCAATAGTTTAAAATAGTTTTATTCCACTGTTAAATAACCTGTTCAATACAAACATGCCACTTGTAAAAATGAAATAACATTTCTGTGAACTGATATTAGTTTAGTGAGCTGAAAGATTGTAAAATGTCAATGAAGATGTCAGACTAATGGCGCGTTTCCACTGCAGCGGGTAGCCCCGTTTAAGCGTCCTTAACCGTCCTCAAGCGGCCAGGCCGGTTTTTGGTGGCGTTTCCATATAGCCTAGTACCGGCCAGCGGGTACTTTTTCCCTCTTTTTCCGGCCTCATAAAATCGTGGTTCCCTCAGACCAGGGCCAGGGCTGAACTAGTGACGTCAACACTCTCGACTGCTGATTGGTCAGAGAGAATCGTCAAAAGATTGCGCGCGAGTTCATCCCTAGCGTCGCATATATATCTAGAAGCAAGCTTGCAGCATTTTTATAAACAGCATTTTGTAAACGGAGGAGCTACAAAAATGGCTACTTCTAAGAAAAGCACACCGTGGTCGACCGAGGAGGTGACGACGTTCCTTCATCTCATTGGGGATGATAAAATCCAGCGGGAGCTCGACGGAACAACTCGAAATGTGAACAAAAACAAAGCCGATCGCCCCGCCTACACTGCGTTGCTAGCCCAGGTCCTAAACTGTAATGGAAATGCGCCACGGCCTGGGTCGGCCAGCGAGGCAGCCCGAGGCCAGAGCGAGGACGCTTAGGGACGCTTAAACGGGGCTACCCCGCTGCAGTGGAAACGCGCCATTAGTATATTTGTTAATAATTACATACAATACATGGAATTTGTGTGTGTGTGTGTGTGTGTTCCAAGTGAATCTGAGGCCCCCTGGTGGCCAGTACATCAATTATGTGGCCCCCACCACCATCAAAGTTGCCCATTCCTGCTCAACACTTCCACTTGCGTTTGAAACAGTACTGAGGATTACATTCATTTCAACACAATAGCTGTCTTTGTTGTACAACAGCTGTCATGTTATGCATTTTGAGATAATTTTGGGTTAAATCGATCAATGTGTCCTGAAGATGTAAAATGAATGTCATTTCAAGCTGCTAATTTTATTTCTGTTTTAGGAATTTAATGTAAAATGGTCCAACTCCATCACATGCTGATGTAGAAAGTGCTTTTGGAGTCTTGTCTGAGGAAATCTTTTAAATCACTAATATCTGTGTGTGTGTGTGCATTTACAGATAATTGATGAGGAGGAAACTCAGTTCATGACCAACTGCCCCCCTGCTGTGACAGAGAGCACCCCTCGCAGACGCACCAGCATCCAGGTGTTCTGGACTGCACCCCCCAGTGGCTCTGGCTGTCTCTCCATTAAGTATGTAAACCACAACTGATGATGTGTTCGCACACTAAGTTGTACAATACACAGTCCTGCTGGAAGACCTCACTTTCAGTTTAACAGGTCCCCAGACACGTTGAACTGTTACGGAGCCTACACACGGCGGCGTGCGTTGCCGCTTCAACGCTTCTGCCCATTCACTTTGAATGGGGTGACGTCACGATTCGCCTAACTGCATTGTGGGAGCAAAGCGTAGCTTCTCTCGCGGTGCTCGCTGCAAAAGTAGAGCAATGTTCTACTTTTGCCACCTAGACGGAGGCGTCAGCCAATCAAATCCCGCGTATGCAAATCTGACATTACAAGCGCTAGCCAATCAAACCGCGTGTATGTTGGGAGAGCCAGACCGCAGTTATTTCCCATATGTCAAAAAATGGAGGAGAAAATGATCGTGGCGGTACTATATGACCAGTCCCTCTTTACATACAGGGATACAAACCGGAGGAGCCAGGCATGGGGGGAGGTGGCAGAGACAGTGGGTGAAACTGGTAGGTTTTCGCCTGTTTGGGGAGTTTATATCCAGTGTACTTCGTTTGAATGGACAGCTAGCAAGCATAGACAGTATATTTAGCCAGCATGGATGTAGCATGAATGCTTTGCTTTGTATGTCCGGGGCGGGACATTCATGTGATAGGTTGTTGGTCGCGTTGTTCGTAAAAAATCCCCAAGCTTGAGACACGCCCACCGCCAAGCGGTAACGCACGCCGCCATGTGTAGGGGCCGTTATTCATTATGCTTTGAGAGGTTCAGTAAAGTGGAGAGTGGGGCTGCACCTTTCTATCGACATTTATTTTGTTGATGTCATTTATTTCCCCCTGCATTACTGCTTACAGATTAATGGCCCGTCCACACAGCGGCGTGCGTTGTCGCTTGCCGGCGGGCATGTCTGAAGCTAGACCAACAACCAATCACCTGAATCTCCCGCCCCGGACACACAAGCAGCGGTTTGATTGGCTAGAGCTTGTACTGGCATATGAATCGATTGGCTGACGCTTCCGTCGAAGCTTCAAAAGTTGAACATTGCTCAACTTTTGCAGCGAGCACCGCGAGAAAAGCTACGCTTTGCTCCCACAATGCAGTTCGGCGAAGCGTGACGTCAACCCATTCAAAGTGAATGGGCATGAAGCGTTGAAGCTTCAACGCACGCCGCTGTGTGGACGGGCCTAGAACTTTTAGTCTAGAAGAGGACAGTTTTGATAATTATATTAATAATAATTCATTGTCACTAGCCCACTGCGCCACATCTGCTCCCAATATGATATATTTATGATATGTTGAACTCTTGCTGAAAATGTTCAAGGCATACTTTTTCGATACATGTGTTTTGTTTCCACTTTGAAGGAAGCCACAACATTTTGTGTTGTTCAATTTTTGATTATAGGAATATATTATATGGTAGCATGTTATATCAACAAGCGTAGACTAAATAACAATCTCCCTCCAAATCAAACAGCTCGACAGCGCAACAAGCTACATCTCCCAAAATGATCATCCTGATTTATTGCAAGACTTTTTCATTGGACTTCAATTATTTTAGCTAGGTTTACTTACTAAACTGGAAACTGAGTGAATATTGATAGTGAGAGTTACTTTTCATGCAAGAGAGGATGAAAAAGGCTTTCTTTTAAACTAAATGTTTCTACATTGGTTATCTGCTTATATTCAATCATGTCATACAGTTACATTTAAGTTTTAATTATTTAATCTAAAGTACAAGTGCTCTCTGGGATTGCGAGCTGCGCTACCAGCATAACTCAAATTCCACATGTAGAGTAAATCAGTTTCATTACATCCCTTCCCCCAAGCTAATCAGACTTAAATACAAATTTCCATTCCCACTTGGCTTCATAAACTATTCATTACCTTTATTAGTCATACGGATGATTGACATGGATCAACCCTGCTGCTTTGTGTTCTCTGGGCTTGCTTGGATACAGAAGAGTAGTCATGTTCAGCTGAAGACCGATCATGGTAGGAATCCATTCATTAATCCAGTGCTGTGGGGAAATAATGACAGTACACGAGGTGGAGAGGCACTAAGGGACTGTGAGTCACAAGGCCTTTTGATCAATGCATTATTTATCTGCTGTTCCTCAAACAAAGGGAAGATTAAAAGGTTGCATTTCTTATTTAATAATGCAGGTTATAATGTGACAGAAACACATGTTTTTCTATTTGTGACCTTATCTTTCAGGAGTATCTTCATGGTTTGCCTTCTCAATAACTTCTGAGATCTCACATAAACTCTCTCACTGTAAAATCCCTTCTTTCTGCTCCTCGCTTTCGCCTTTTCTTCTCTTTTATCCGTCTCCTCGTTTTCATCTCCACTGTGGTGTTGTCTTTGTCTTCTCGCAGAACATCATGTCGTACGGTACTTCTGCTGTCCTCATAGAGTCGAGTGGGATGGTGGCAGAATTGTACTGAATTAAGCACAAGGATAGAGCGGCAAAGTTGAAAGTGCGAGTGAGCGCACAGCCTCGAAAGAGATGCATGAAAGTGCTAAAATGTTGATGTAGTAATACTAGGGCACAGACAATAGGGGAGGGAGAATGTGAGAGTTCAAAAGAGAAGTTTCTGAAAGTCATGATCACAGGGTGGGAGTGGGTATTTTCCGTAGAGTTTTCCATCACCTTCTAGCGTAAAGATGACAAGGCTTTTGTATGCCTCAGTGCCGCAACAACACCCAAGTCTAAATTAAGTCTAATTAGGAGATTTAACTCCTCCATGTAACTGACAAGTGTGTTTTTTTCCCTGTAAACAATAAGGAAGGAAATACATACTTAGTACACTCTATGACTGTGTTATGGTGCAGCCTATACCCACAGGGAAACAAGAGTGCTTATTGTGTTGTCCGCACTGAATGAATCATACTAATGTGAAATGTTTGCTAATATTATAGATAATATCAGAGGGGACATTTTCATTAGCACTATAGGCAGGGGTAATATTTGTTTTTAAATTCATGTTGTATCCTAAAAGATATTGGTCAGTGTGCATGCATGTAAAATATCATATTATTTAAAAACAACATCTGGCCATGCAATTAGAAGTGTGTGTGTGGCATGTGTGTGTGGCATGTGTGTTTCTGTGAAAACGCTTCTGTGACTCAAATGTTGTCCCAAGACTCCCGAGTGGTTTGCTAGAGTATAATTGACGGGCAGTTGCTGTCTTTTAGATGGAAAGACAGCTTTGTGGTCTGGTTTTTTCTAAGATTGGTCCGTGATGATAGGGTCAGGCAAGGATGCTCGTTTTAACTCCTGAACTCAGAGCTCTGACTTTGAAAAGCTTACCATCTAATCCAGTTATTTTAAGCTTTCTTATATTCTAAAAACAAATCAGGCCGGGTTTTTTTTTCATAACGGTCCCCGCCACTCTTGTTTTAACAAAATATATATATTTGATATCGCTCAATGTTCTCCTGGGTGTTTTTGTGGAACTTACCCCTGCACTAACAACATCATGCCAAGGGAAACTGAGAGCGGTGTATGTGACAGAGAATAGTAGTGTGTGAAAGTAAGGCTAATGTGTATGAGTGAGTGTACAGAATCTGGAAATCAAAGCCTAAATCTACTCACTGGCATTGCTGATAATACGTCGAAAGGCTACATGGAGTTGCATGTAACTTAAAATACTGTGTTTAAGGCTCTTAGTTCAATAAATCAAGGTTCTGCCAACTGGAAACCACAAAATTAAACTGGCTGTGCAACCCAACGCTAGTAAGAGGCACAACAGACAAAACTAATCAACCTGAAGAAATCATTAAATGATTGCTTTTTAGTGCTGTTTCCTCATCATTATCTGTTTGTAGTAGGGCTTTTCTACTGCTGATTGGAAATGGTATATAAGTGATTGCTAAATGCTTTTATTTTATTGGGTCCTTGTAAATGTCCCAATCTCACTTCCACTAATTGTTGTTCACAGTGTTCTCATACACTATCAGATCTCCCTCACAGCAAGTTTTAGAAAAGAGGGATTTTGTCTATCTTTTCAGCCAATTGTTTTCTTAATCAAATGTTTAGCTTTATGTCTAATTGGAATGAAAATAACTGGCTTCCATTTTTCTCATTAGGGGGACTTCGTGATGAAATCAAACATGACCTGCAGTTAAGGGAGTAGAACTCTAGTCAGGAGTTATTATTATTGTCACTCCTTATGGTTGGAGCCAGAGTAAATAACATCTAAATGTAATCTATATATTACAGTTGCCATTGAAGTTGCCCACTATCTTTTATCTTTCCATTTGTGGATAGGAAGCAATTTATTTGTCATCCGCCTCTGGCGTGCAATATGGAGGGTAGTGCGATGTGTTCTGATGGGCTGTCTGAGTGAGACAGTGTATCAGTGATCATAATGTCAAAACCACATGCAGTTGTCAAATTCTGTGAATATCATCAGCACAGCGATAGGACAGATCAAGGAGGATTTAGACAGGCCACTATAGTCAAAACAGACCACAGAAATGAATGTGAATTTGCTTTGTGAAGTACATTTGTGTAGTATCTCTAAATAATTCCTTTTTGAAAGTTATGTTTGTAGCAGCAGATACTTAAGATAGTAATCTTAATCTCTGGCTGTAGATCTGCACATAGAACAAAAATAATAATTAATTAATCTTATTTTAACGATATTCAAGCAGTTGGAGACATAACCATAGAAAGGACAAACTCTATCTGCCCTTTTTCTTCTCTCTCACCTCTCCTTCCTTTTCCAGCCTTTACTCTAAGTCTATTTTTTTAAGCTCTCAAGAATGCATATTCACTCCCTCCCTCCCTCCCACACACACATTAAAAATCATGTGCACTTTTAGGGTTGATTGGGATCGGTGGTGGTGTGGATCCGGCAAAGGTGAGATAGAATTTAAATTGGATGTTAAATAAGCATTACTCTGCCTCACTGCTTGCCCACTTTCCCGGACCGGCCAGACAATCAAGCAGAGTGTGCTCCTCTCTCTCAGGAAGATATGTGAAATTGGGGTGAGATTGAATTAAAGTGTGAACAATTAGAGATGTGCTGCTGGTGTCGCTTACCTTCAATAATTTCATCCACGTTATGAGAGTCCGTTTTGGCTATAAATCATGCTTGATCTTTCACACACCATCATGATCTCTGAGATACACCATTATACTCATAGTATGCATGAGAGAAAGAATGATGATGATGAGAATACAAGTGTGTGTGGATGAGGTTAATGGTATATTGGTATAAGACCAAGTGACTGAAGTGTCAATGTACTGTATGTGAAATAATAAATGACGTTTGTTTCTGTGATTTTCTGCGATACGGAAAAATGTTGCATGAGTTGGAGAATAGTAGCATGTTGAAGTGATTAACAAAAAGGGTTATTTAACTCAAGATGGTTTGAGGACGAATACTTATCATTAGATTTTCAGTTTATTTTTCTTTCTCATCTTCTTGGTATAAACGCCTGCAAGAAAATGATATTTCAATATGTGTATCAATTTGATGTATGTACTATCATTCTGTTCTCTGAATGTAGTGGTGTATGTAAGACAGTATTCTGATGAGGGTTATCAGGAGAAGGTAGAGAGTATGAGACCTTATTGTGTGATTTATGACCTGAACACCCTCTCATCCCGAGGCAGACCTGCCATCATGTTCCTGCTCTCAGTGAGCAGGATGTGACCTGACTCGAACATGTTCGTTTGAAATGGAAGACTTCCAATGATTACTTCTTGTTTCTTCCATTTTTTTAGAAGAATGACCTTTTGCTCTTTGATCCTTGGTTATTTTAGTTGTTGGTAGATATCGCTCACACACAAGGCTTACACTCAAACTGTAATGTAAGCTTAAAAATGATAAAAGAATAGACAATGTGATGTTAGCATACTTGTGAGCAAACGTAACATTAAAAGTTAGAGAGTTTCTGGATCCAAATACATGCATTGAGGTCCATTGATATTTAAAAAACTTGTATATTTTTGTACATTTGTAGTTAATAAATAGATGGGTATTAATAGGTATTTTAAAGGCCAACTTGAAGAAATGTAAAGGGTCCATTAATGTAAACAGTTGATTCATATCAGTAAATGACTCTATACAATTGTGAATTAAGTTTTGTGAGGTTTAACACATTTTTCTGGTGAATGAATATCAGATTTCTCTCATTATCTAGGTTTATATATTTTTCTCACAGTGAGGATCTGGTTCTGGGATCACCTCAGCTCAATGGAGCACAGCTCAGCTTAGTTTGATACCCCAGAATAAATGCTATCGAAACAGTCCAGCTGGACAGGGTCCATCTGGATCAGACCTTAACCCCCCCAGCACCTCCATCCAGCATCTCATTGTTGGGCTTTATCCCCATGGAAACCTGCCTGCAGCCAAGGCTGGTGTTTGTGAGGAAGTTAAATGCCTGAAGGCTTGTTTTCTCTTGTTGTTTTCTCAAGTCTGTTGGCCTCTGAAAAGACTAGTTTGAGGCTGATTTGCATGTCAAGGCCCCTCTCAGACCTGTGTTCTCCACCACCGGGTAGAACAAGCCTCTCAGACAGCTCAATCTACAGCGCTCCCCTCTGCCAGGCCTCACATTTTGAGGAGCGTTAATGTCGGCCTGTCAATCAGTTCTTATTGACGCAGCCTACTATATAGTATGCCTGTGCATTTCTGCAAATGTTTCTTACAAAGTGCCATAGGGTCTCTTAAATGCAGACATTTCTAGTTTAGTTGATGTCTTACTTTCTTTAGCCTTTCAGCCTCTCATTTTGATGTACTTGCATCTTAATGCTGATGCATACTTGTTGTGGTCTTTGTATGATACATTGAATGCCTGGGTCTGAAAGACAGCTTGATTTAGCAATTTCCCTGTGGGCTTTGATACCTGCTTTTAGAAGTGAGGAAAATGATTATGAATAACTCTGCACCTGTTCCACCTGCTACACTTCACTGTTCACATCTTAAAAGCCAAGCATTTCCACATTCGCTGCTGCTAGTTGTCTGGTCTTTATTTTTAAAACCTCACAGTGCCTCGAAAATTGTCATTATCTTTTCCTGTTGTCACTCATAGTTTTGCACCTTATGCTTGCTTTTGAACTGGCCTTGGCAAAAATCACTTCTCATTGCCTTTTATCTATTTTGTTCTCTGTGCAGGGCGAGCATTGTGCAGAAGAGGATAATCAATTTCCAGGATGAAGGCTCTCTCACGAAGCGAATGTGTGAGAAAGGTAGGCTTCTTTTTATTGACATGGAATAAATAATTTACCATACTTTTTTTTTTTCTTCAATCTCCCTGCTGTTACCCATTTCCCTTCCCACTTACAGTCTCCTTTTGTCTTTTTCTTACTCTATTGTCCATTTTGATGCAGGAGCAGTCCTCTCTGTCGTTATGCTCCGGCATGTGAATGATTGTAAATGAGTGTGACCCCCTGACTGTGCATGACATTGGATGTCACACTGCAACAGATACAAATAACCATGCTGCACATCCTCCCTATTTCTCATGCCGTCTCTCTTTTCCTCCTTTCGGCTCCCCTCTTTCTTAAACCACCCATCTCCTATATGAAGGGCAGAACTCTCATCTACTAATGAGCAATTTCTCTATCTCACAGTCTTCTGTATTTCTCTCTGGCTCTTTTACTTTTCCCATCATTACTGTACAGAATCCCTGTATGGAGACGTTACAGAGAAACCTCTGCTCAACTGTTGTGCCTGTGGAACAGCAAAGTACAGAGTCACCTTCTTCGGGAACTGGTCAGAAAAGAGTCATCCAAAAGACTACCCACGTAAGCACAAACTCCAACGCTTTTTGTCATCTGACCTCAGCTCCATCACACATTCACATTCTGCTCAAATTCTATTTTTTCTTTTACTGCTAAAGACTTTAACTCAAAATGAATTGATCATGCTAATAAATGTTTCTAAGTTATAGTTATTATAGATTGGCATGTGACAGACCCCCATTGCTCTCTAAAAAGCAACACCATTCCACTTTGAAATCCCTTTATTATGATGAACATAGGTCTTGCAGTTCATTCTCAGCTGATCACACAAATGTTGTTCTACTGCTATAACTACTGACTAGCCCACCACATCTGCAGCTAGTATGTGACCTTGAAAAATGCACTCTTTACTTCTCTTTGCTAACTTTTGTTAAAAAAAACATATTGCACAGCCGTGAAGAAATGGTTTGTCCTTTTTAAAAGTGAAAGTACACCCATTTTTTAAAGACCTTTGATATGAAAGGTCAGGATTGGGGTCAGTGCCACAGACTGGTAAGGAAAGTTTTGAGACATGGACTAAAACGTATGGAGTTTTGGTCTTTTAATAGGATTTGTTGACAGTTACAATATTGGTAGCCTTATCATTTAATCTTATAGATACACTGTACCCCAGAAAGAAATCAGGATATGTGTCTGACACATTGGCTAGTTCAGCCTCGGTACGTGGCTCTCAATAGTGATGTGTGTGGTTTGTTACAGTATGCTGCTGTGGTTGGGTGTGTGTATACAACCTTGAACCACACTATCAGGATGTGAATGGTCTTAAGGATTACACTGGCTCTCTTGTCTAAGTCAGGCGCTCGCCGGTCAGATCAATATACTGATTAGAGTGGAATAAGATAAACCCTGAGATTGAAAGGAGCCTTAATTTACTGTCTTAAGGAGGGAGTAGTTGGTGTGTGACTCACACTCACACACAGACACACAGACACACACCTCGCAGATAGATCAACCTTAAAGAGGATAGGGCAAGCTGCACGGTGTTGGTTTCCTCTCTCCTCTCCACTCTTAGGATGTTACAGTTTGATTTCTCCTTGCACAAAGTCATATCCTAGATAGCCAGTTTTTATAACTCACTTTATAAGATTAGCACAGAACAATATTATTCACTGGCTTCAAAACAGTAAATAATTGATAATCTATTATCATTTGTGTTTTTCACACAAAATATTTTCTTACTTTTCCCTTCTGGTCCAAGTGTTATTAAGGCACTTTTTTGCTACCTGAATTTTTTTTGTCACCCTTCTATTTTTAACATTGGTATGTCCTTAAAGTACAGGACCATTGTGGTGACACAGATTCCAGACCAAAAATTCACTATAAAACAGGCCAACTAGACCTTTTCTTTTTTTACTGCCAACATGATAACCTTGACAGTTTTTTATGTTCTTTCTCCTTTTTGTCCCCATTTTAAGTCATGCAACAATGCATGGCAATTCAACCCATGCGCCAGCAGCTGCTCGGAAACTGGGAACACATTTGTTTTAAGGGAGTTGTAGGAGATAGAGAAATAGAAAGAGAGAGAGAGAGTTTACAATTCATGTATGGACCAAATAAAGAAGAACCCTATCATAGACCATTTTCTCTTACACAAGGGAAGCAATATATTGAAGTTCAGAATGAAAACATTTATATCAAAACAACAGCTGCCTTCAATCTCCTGTAAACATAGTCAACCCAACACCTTCCTCCCCTTGAAGAAATATATAGTGGTTTCATATGGTTTTATATGCACTCACAAACAAAAGTAGTAGTTGCGGACATACGGTACATCCATGTTTATAGCTTATGAAAAACATTTCAGCATATTACAATTCAGAAACCAGCCACAACACTGACCACAAGCACTATTCCCAACTAAAACTGCATTAAAAGGAGGAGATGGGCTTCAAGTTTTACCCACCTTTGAAATAAACTAATACAGCCTCAACCTTAGGCAAAATAACGAGATGATGGATATAAAACTGTGAACCAAAGGCATCATTTAAAAGCAATTTATGTTTTTGCAATGACTCCCTGCCTGCCAGGCCCAGACATTTATGGAAGCTTGGGTCGCAGATGGCCTTAGAATTTAATAAAGGGCTATGATGACAAACTCATATGATAGGTTAACTCATATTTTTCAATAACCTTGACAGTCAATACAACAAATCGACTTACCGCTGCTTCAATACTTGAAAATAATATATAATTTGTTTTTTATCCTGGTCCTACTTTTTTACACTACAAACATCAAAAAATCTTCAACTCACTTTAACCATGTTGACACTGTCTCCTAATGCACATACTAAACATTAAGGTAGCAGGACTCAGGATGTATTTTGATATTCTCTAATAGCCTGAAGAGAAACATCCACCACTAACCTTCCCTCAGTTCACCATTTCTCAGGTTGGAGCTCTCAAGGTGCTGGCCCTGTAAGGCAGATAAATGGAACGCACTTGGAACACAAATGCATTTAACAAACCCTTTGGCAGCAATAACAAAAAAAGGGCACCTTTCATTGCTAAAAACACATCCAGATCAGGCCCTAAGAGATGCTATAGACATTACTAGTCTAAGTTCCTCCGGCAGGTGGAATCATGGTCATCATTAGTCATTAACCGGTAAACCAGTTGAGTAGAAGACTATTTAAACTTGCAGTAAAGCAACATTCTAAAAGAATCAGAAAGGACAGGTCATTATAAGGCACTAGCAGAAATAATGCTACAATGGGAAAACATCTTCCCATTTATTCAACTTTTTTTTTAGAAAACTGTTCATCACATAATTATCAATAAGTGTGTACTAGACTTATTTATTAACCATTTGAAAAATGGTATTTACAGATAATGCATTCATAATCATAGACGGTGAAAAAAGTCAGAGGTAATATTCAGTACAAAATAGAAGTTGGTCAAGTTTAAGGATGCCTTTTATCAAATAAATATTACTGTCCATCAAAATGTGTTGCTTACTAAGTATATCAGCCCTCATGGACCTCTAGTCCTGTGATAACTTGTACAATAATCCCTCTGGGGGGACATATCATCCATCTATCTATAATTACAAACATATCTACTTAGATCTCACAAAAATACATGTTCAAGTCGTGACAAATAAATGTGGTCCTACATACATTTTAGCCATGCCTGCAATGTCCTATGAAGAACTGTTTACGTTTCCACAATCTATTATTACAGGGATACTGCAAACACAGAGATTAGATTATCAGAGTGATTCATCTTTGTTCAGACTCACACTGGAAACCAGCAGAAGGCAAAAAGGGTGACTTACACAACTGCAATGTAAGGGCTCTATTTAGGGCATACAGATTAGAGGAAGAGTTATCACCTATTTGAGGGATCCTCACCTTGACCAGATAAGCGGTAACAGTGTTCAGACGCATGGACAAGTTGGGCATGTAAAGATAATACTAATTATCTTTCAGCTTGGTTAGGACCTATCGTAAGCAATTGAAGTTTATATCTTGAAAACCGGGGATGGCAGACCCATCAGGACACAAACATTCCATGTTGATGGTGCTGTAAAATCACCATAGTGCTCTCAGGTTGATGTAGCTATGTGTAATTTCAGTCTTTGTATAAAACAACATACAAGACAGAGGGATAATATGGCTGTTTTCCGGGTGGGGGGAGAATATAAATATGCTTCAGCCTGTGCAATAACCTCTGATGGATCATCATATATACTACCTCTGCTGAAATGTGTTTGCTTAAAGGTAAAGTGCATGTACAGAACCACTTTTCCTTTTTTCTATAATGAGCGATAGAGATAGAGGGGATTGAAGGATTATGAGGGAGCATAACATTCAGGTTATACACTGTAGGTGTAGGTCTGAGCATCAAGGAGTAATTTTTTAACTGAAATATCCATAAATATGATCTACCAAAAGGGTTTGGGGTCTGTCAATGAACAGAATAAGGTACCAAACTGATCATCATGGGAAACTATACACCTGCTAATTCAATCTTTTTAGGTAAGATTTTACAATACGGTAAACAACAATGTAAGAAGTCACAAGGGAACAAATGAAGGACTAACTGTTAGTGAACCATTAGCCTATCAATTTGATAAATTAATAATTCATGGTTTTTATTAGGTGATAAAGAAATTGGTGAGGAAACAATTCAAGAATGATTTAATTATTGATTTATCATTAATATGTATTTCCCTCATAATTCCTAAAGGAGTATAAAGAAGTTTCTGATGAGAAAACAGGCTGTTCCAACCATTTTGACCACTTTCAAGAGGTTTCCGCGTTAACTCCAGCACACAACGAGAAGCGACTTATTCTAATTGTTTAAATATTAGTTACTGTTTATGTGTTCCCTCAAGTATTTACTAAGGAGTCCTTTATTACCACTTCATTATCTACTGATTACTAACCCTTTTGTATCCTATCATGTACAGTAAAGCCAAACATAAAATTACTGAGTAGTGCCACATTACTTCCTCAGTCTCATTACAATTAGATTCTTAACAGGGTGTTTCTTTAATCATTCAAACCGCATAAAATAAATATATACATGCACACAAATGTTAATTCGAGAAAATCACAAAGAACACTTTAGTCCCAAGGCTGTTGAATTCATCATTTTACATGTAATACTATGTATGAATTCAATACTCAAAGGAACATATAAAGGTAAGTGATCATAAGGTATTGAAGAATTAATGACAGACTACTTAGATATTAATTTGATAGACAACTTTGTGAACGGATGGGATGTTTAATAATAACTAATATGATGTTTTAACATCTTTTTTCACCAGGTCGTGCCAATCACTGGTCAGCCCTCATTGGTGCCTCGCACTCTAAGGATTATGTGCTGTGGGAATACGGTGGCTTTTCTAGTGATGGAGTTAAACAGGTGGCTGAGCTGGGATCCCCCGTCAAAATGGAGGAGGAGATCAGACAAAAGGTAAGAATCTCCACCACTGGGAGATGACAGAATGTACATGTAGTGTATGAAGTACAATTGAAAAGACAAGAACATGGATACACATAAAACATTTTTTGTAACATTGTATCTGTAAGATATACAGGCAGGGTAACTTACGAATGCACGAGCGTATTATTTATTTTCGGGGAACATTTTGCTTTATTAAACCAATGAGAAATTAGTTGAATCACACAGCAGTTGCCCCAGAACATGCTCGAGTGTGTGCACACTTGAGTTAGGCAGTGGATGACTTGCTTTGACATCGTTGTCCAGATTGATTAGTGCTTCAAAGCATCTAGTCTATTCTTAGCCTGCCTCTACTTCTACTGTGCACACGTAACCAATACACAGGATCTGGGATGTAACTCTGTACCTCGTTTGGATGATAAAAGAAAAGTTTAGAAGTCAATATCTATTTTTGGTGTGTGAGGCCAATTATAAATATAATACCTAAAAGGCTCAGTATTCAAGTCTTGCATATCAGTTAATCTTTAATCAGACATGACATGACCCTCTTGGTGCTCATGAGGTGCTTTGGAAGTAGCATCCACAGGAAGTAGCTGTCACTTCCCTCATTAACCGTGTTAATTAGTAATCAATTCTAACTACGTATGTTGAGCTAGTCTCCTCTACTGTGCCCAAGGGAAATGTTTGTTATTTATATATATATATATATATATATATATATATATTAGTGCTGTCAAAATTATCGCGTTAACGGCGGTAATTCATTTTTTGAATTATTTTTGCGTTAAAATATTTAACGCATGTGCAGAATGGCCCGCCCCATACGCGGTGCCACCAGTGGCAGCGCCAGGGTATGGCTGGGGTAGGCTACACCCATAACAAGAAATGGCTTAGCCCCACCATGAAAAATGATGTTAAAGTAAGCAATAACTCACGCGGAGTAAATTGCACAGACAGCAGTTAGTAAGATTGATTTCAGTAGCCACGGTTTTGAAAACTTTTGTCACGTAGTGATCGTCTTCTCAATAGAACATTTTTGATAACGGCGTGGTGTTGTTGCAGGAAGTCCCGACGGAGAATACTTTTGCTGTAGTACAGGGGTGCACATAACTGGTACGCAGGTTATGTGCGTAATCTGAAATGCGTACCGTCACTTGTGTCACAAAGCGCATTTGCGTACTGACGTACTTGTGAAGCTTTTCCAGAAGGCGGTTAGATCACAGGACGACATAGGCTGCTTCTCAGGTCGACTATTTTCATTTCCTCGCTCCTCGGTCCTCGGTCTCACCGGAAGTTGATTTGCCTGCGCCATCTTGAGTACCGTCACATGGCTCTTATTTCTGCCGGAGGACCGAGGATCGAGGAGCGATAATGGAGGAGCGATAATCGAGGAACCACCAGACCATCCTCCGATGAAATCCTCAGATACTCGCCCCGCCCCCTTACTGTGTATCGCTCACTGATTGGACGATGCAGTGCATGCACTGATCTCATGCTTCTTGACATGAGAGCCGTTTCCCAGCGGAGTGAAGAAAATACATGAACCTCACGAGAGTCACTCCTCCCGTGTTTTGTTTCAATTCCTGTTTCATTTAGTTACACATATGTGATATATCTGAACAACAAAGTGGTCAAAAATCATTTTATTCATTTGTTGGAAACATTTTCATGATCGCTTTTTTCGTTTTACATTTTCATTTATTGTCATTTCCATTCAGTCGGTCATTAAGTGCTATTAAAATGTTAATGTGCTACATATCCAAACAAAGTGTGCAATCCAATGAATGTTAATCTAACTGGGTTTTGATAGATAACATATCTCTTTTTCTTCTCTCAATTATTTATTTCTTTTGTGCACTCTAATCAATATTAATCAAACTATTGTTCGTTTATACATTTTAAGAATGGCGTTTATCTTTTTTGAGAATGAGTTCTTATTTTATTTTATTTATTGGGATCTACAACAGATGATACACATGTTTGTGTCAGTAAATGTGTACTAACAGAGGCGGGGGTGTGTGTGGAAATAACGGGGACAGAGCTGGCTGCTGTCAGACGATCAGCTGTGCAGCGTCATCACAAACAGACGTCGCTTCACGTGACGCTCCGGAGGAAAGGACGTCCCATTGCTCTTAAAACTCATTTCCCTGCTTCTCGTGGTTTCCTTGCGTCCCTCCATGCTTCCCTGGTGGGAGGGACTAAACGCAGGGAAACGACGCAAGTGAGGGAAGCAAGGATTTCATTTAATCGACCTGAGAAGCAGCCAGAGTCGGTCTCCGTGTGCACAGACAGGGCTGCTGTTAACGTCGGTCTGTACAACGGAATTGTGCCAAAACTACGCCAACCGGCTACGGAGGGAGACCCCCCCCCCCCCTTCACTGGAGAACTGCGCTAAAACAGCTGATCACAACGTTCACACTCTGTGGTCACGAAGTACTCCACTAGCCGCCGCCCCCCCCTGTCGACTTTCCTGAAGTACTCCCCCGTTGATAGAAATCAACACGTAATGAATTAAGACCGCACGGTTTGATGATTGATAGGTGTGTGGGTTGTCTTTCATTTTGACACGCAGAATTTTTTTATAATAAACATAGATACTGTATGTTAAATGGATATATCCGCCTTCTTTCATTATCTTTCCATTCCCACAACAATATGCATAAATAAATGGCATATTTTGGACATAGTTAGAATGGTGATTAATCATGATTAATACATTTTTAAGCTGTGATTAATCTGATTAAAAATTGTAATCGCTTGACAGCCCTAATATATATATATATATATATATATATATATATATCTTGAACTCCACTTCTCATGATCATTCTCTTTCCTTGGTGGGAAAGAACATTGTTATTTCTACAAACAGCATGGGGTTTCTTTCCATTTTTCCTTCTTCTCCATGACTGCCTCTCTCACCCTCAGTATGACCCGTGCTGGCAGAGCAGATGGTCCTGCAGAGTGCTTATTGCAGGCTAATATTGAAGACCTGGAGTCACAGCAGATAATGAGTGCATAGTGTGAGCAATGGGGTCTCTGTGTCATTGCTGCCTTCCCACTGCTAATACAGCACACTCTTTTGTTGTATTTTTCCCATCTCTCTGCCTGGATCATTTGAAGTGGTAGCTCTAAGATAAGAGGTGAGTGTGCAGTGGAACTGGATTTGATGGACCAAATTGTCAGATGAGTGCGCTGAAAAAATACCAATTGTCTTAGTCATTAGTGATTGAATGTTCTTGTGTTTGCAGTTAAATAACAATTATTTCTGGAGTACATGAATGTTAATTAATGTAATCACACCATTGATTATGTAGTACCCAAAGATTGAGTAGTATAAACCAAGGGCCAACCTTCTTGCTTTTTCTATAGGTGGGTTTAAAATGAGGTTCAAGACAAAACACAATTATATTGTACCATATATGGACAATATAAATGTTGTTAATAACAGCAGGAAGTGAGTCATTTTCCTCAGCACCTGCGATCATATCATCGCCAGATGTGGTGTGAGTCAACCTGTGATTGTCGAGAATAATTGCTCAATATTGAAGTGGCACTGGCAGACACATGAATAGAGGCTGATGATTACACAGGCGATCAATAACAACCCTGATTAGTCTGATACTAGAAAGCTGCATGCTATTCTTCACTGCCTGAATAAATTCAATGAGAAATCATCCTTTTTCAAACTCTGTAGTGTACACGGCTTGAGTAGAACCATTTATAGCTGTGTGTTGCAAATGAGTGTTTGTTAGAGGACATACAATACCATCCGATGTTAATTAGTGTGGTCTATACAGTTTGGAGAAAATCATATAAAGATTTTTGACCATCTTTGCTTTTAAATGAGTGTTTTTAAATGTCATTTTACATCATTCCTTTTAAATTAGTGTTTCTAGATATCCTTTTATAATATGTTTCTTAATGCTCTTGATGTCTTTCATTTTTGTAAAGCACTTTGAATTGCCTTGTGTTGAAAGGTGCTATATAAATAAACTTGCCTTGCCTACATACCTTAGAATCGACATGCTAGGGTTTGGTGAATGTTGTTTCACAACATATCTACACCGTGATATTTTTCGATACATAAACATCAGTAATGTGAACATGATGGAAAAAGACAAGCTTGGTAAAAACTGTTTGATGTTTGAAAAGTGACATCACTACAAAACCAGCAAAATGCTAAATTGACCAAATCCTAAATCCAAGATGATCACTAGACCCAAATGACAATATCGATATTATATCAGCATAAAGCTCAGCCTTAACATTTGATCTGTGATTGTTCTGAGACTTGTCATGTAATTTTGCTAAAACATGACATGTAGATGTTAATATTTGATGTCTGATACCTGTAAGCTTAGAAATATTTTGTTTCCTTAGACAACTACCACACACATTCAGTGTATTCACCTTCATACAACTTAGACAACACATAGTCTGTCAATGCCCTTGAGGTAAGGACTCTGGGCGCACTCTTTTGAGCCGTGCAGTGCTTCTTGGTAAACGCTGACACAAACAGAAAGCTGATTCTCTTTTGTGTCAGGTGGGCCGTCAGAGGGAGCAGCTACCGATGAATTCAAAATTGATATTCATAGCCAGGCTCCACTCCAGCTAAGGGGGTGAACTGATCACAGTGTTCATACAAAGTTTCATTTGCAGAGTTAAGCAATCATGCAGGCTGTGCAAAGATGTGTCCAAACACATACATAGAGCCCTCTTTATCGTTTTCACATCAATTCAGAGTGTGATGGGTTTATTTTATATCTGAGTTTGTTACCCTTTCAGAGCTTGGACTGCACAATTTGTTTTGCTGTTGTTGCTCATCAGGGGCCTCATTTATAAAGGGATATATGGTAAAAAAATGGCGTACGCCAGTTTCTACGCAATGTTTGCGATTTATGAAATACTAACTTGACGGGAAAATGTGTGGTCCTCCACGCAAACTCTAACCCATGCGTACGCACTAAGCACAAAAACGGGAGAGACGAGAAACTGCGACACCTTTGGCAGAAGGAAGAATGGAGAGAAATGTGTGGAAATAATACCATAAATAATGTTACCTCTCATTTATCATATATGAAGAATTCATTTTCACACATTGATTAAAGCCAATCTTAAAATGATTAAACAAACGCCTGTTTGAGACTCCTCAGTGCACACAAAACATAACTTGGAGAAATAAATAAATACGGAAATGTTATTGATCACTCCTCGAATATGTTCTCTTGTTAAGAAATGTATTCTCATAAATGATGCGGTAAACAGAAGGACACTTTAAACTGACGCCCTTTTTCTTTTCTATAGGTTGTAGATACGAGCATGGTTTTATATACTATCATGTTTAATCATGTTTTGTGCCGTTCGCCAATAGCCTACTTGATAAGTTGCTCGTAAAACACAGGAGGTATGGAAACTAAGAACACCATATGTGGTCAATTGTACAGCTAATATAACACAACACATTAGTTGTATTTCCATTAACTGGTGGATTATGGTTATATAGTTGCTGATCGACAGCTGAGGCCTGTACTACGAAGCAGTGTGTACAAACACACTGCCTGAGGAAGCTTAGGCTATCCTATGTGTCTTTTTTTTGTCATTAACCTTTTTCGGACCACTTATTTATTTATGTTGGTGACGATCCGACCTCTATGCTGCTACTCTGGTTCAAACTGCATCCACCAAACAATATGATTTATCTCGACCTCCCCAAAATAACCAAAATCTGACACGGTGTGAGATGTCTTTTTTAGCTGTTCTGTCGTCATTTCCTGCGATCTTCTTCCTGCAGTCTGTCAAAATTAATGAATGAATGAGCGTTTCTTTGACTATTTATAGGCAAATATGGGCGTTACGTGAAGCCCGCAAAAGCTGCACCGCATTTCGAGTTGATTGTGATTTATAAAGGGAAACAGGCGTAGGAAGTGCGCACTTCCCTCGCCGGTACGCAATGTTTTGTGAATCGGAAAATGTAGGAACATTTCTGTACCTATTGTTTTTATTTCTACTACGTAAGCAACCTTCCCATGTGAATCCTACGCACGGCGTTATAAATGAGGCCCCATGTGTGGTGCATGTTCCTGACCTCTGGGAATATATACATCTAAAAAATCATAGCTTTATTAAACTGCAAAACTACACATGACAGTGGCGAAATGTTGTAGCCTATATTGTTAAAACGTCCTTTTAAAAAACAGGTTTCACAGGAGGAGTTATGTGCTGCACCGTTTGCTGACTTTTATTTGTCCTTCCCATAGAAGCATGCTGCTTGGCCCACTCATTTCAGTCCTTACTATGTGACTGGCGGGTAATACAAAATATGATTGCATGTCAAGTCAAAAAAAGCCTTCAACCACACAGTCTCACCACCTCTAGACCAAACACAAGCAATCATGACACCATGCCACTCATCACACTGAAAGGGTCTGAGATTACACCGTAAGTGTGACCATTACAGCCCTTTTAAGAATTCATATATTCAAATGAACAGAATACATTTACAGTGCAGTAGATGAAAGGGCCCATTGATTTGATTTATGATGGCTTTCCACAAGAGATGCAGATCAAATGTGTATTATTTGGAGTCCCCCTTTTAGAAAGTATATTTGGTTATCAGTTGATTAGGTCTCGAGGTTTAGTGCACAGTATTTTGAGTAGGTGAGTTACAGAATGTAATGGGGTATCCATTCTTCACAATACTGTTCAATTTGTCAAGTTCAAATGCTCTTATCAGAGGACTTGGCAGCACGGGGATTCAGCCTGGGTGCGTTGTTATTGTCCCTCCTTTCATGTCTGAGGTGATTTGTATATGCATTTAGTCATTACAGAAGCTCAGTGTGTCGCTAATGAGAAGTTTTAATGAGACTCTCTCCATGGACCGGCAACCAGGGCCAAGGCCTCAGACGAATTATGAAATCTTCTATTTCCTCTTGCAGCGTGGGGCGTTTTTCATTATTGCACAGTACGGACGCTCACGGAATCCTCTATTATACTGAAATGCACAGCTGGGCTACAGAACAGGGACAAAACAACTCAGGCTAAAATAGACATTTGTAGTGCTGTGAAAAGAGAGTCGGAGGCGGTGTATTAAGAATGGAGTTCCAATCTTTATTATCCATTACTTTCAGAGAGGTTAACACATGCACTGCTCTGCCTGATGAGCTAGCAGGAATGGCAGCTAAAGCTACAGGTGTTCCCCACTAAAGGGTCCGTGTGGCAACACAATAAGCAAGGTGAATTATGTCCAATAACGTGTCACCACACAAGCCCCCCCAGAATTCACACATAAACAAAATCAGCATGGCGGGGAGGAACGACACGCCGACCCCCACGACTCCTGAGCACGGGAGTCGGAAAAGTAACTCCCGCCTGTGCGGCCCCCGGAAGGGGAGGGACCGGAACAACAGGTCTTAAATCCGTGACAGGGGACGAGGCCGGGGGGCGGCCCCGTCGCGGAGGTCAAGCCAGCACCACAGGCTGGTCCAAGTCCAGGTGAGCAGCCTTCACCCGGTCCACCGAGACGTGCTCGGCCTTGCCACCCAGGTCGACCACCAGGTGCTTGTCCCCGTGCTCCAAGACCCGGAAAGGCCCATCATAAGGGGGCTGCAGGGGGCCTCTGTGCACATCGTGCCGGATGAACACGTGCTCCGCCGAGCGGAGCTCTGCGGGAACCTGGGACACCTGAGTACCGTGCTGAGTAGTAGGGATCGGAACAAAGGCTTCAGCGGCGTCACGCAGGAAAGCCCGCTGGGCCGACGCCGACCAGGGAGCCGATGCATTTGGGAGGAAATCCCCCGGAACTCTCAGCGGCTGACCGTAGACCATCTCCGCTGTAGAACACTGCAGATCTTCCTTAGGTGCGGTCCTCAGGCCCAGCATCACCCAGGGCAGCTTGTCGACCCAGTTACCGTCCGTAAGGCCGGCCTTGAGGGCCACCTTCATGGAGCGATGAAAGCGCTCGCAGAGACCGTTAGCCTGAGGGTGGTAAGCGGTAGTCCTGTGCAGCTTAACCCCCAAACCGCCTGCCACAGCGTTCCAGAGCTCGGACGTGAACTGAGAGCCCCTGTCTGAGGAAATGTCTGACGGGGTGCCAAAACGACACACCCACGTTGCAATGAAGGCCCGGGCAACGTCTGCGGCTGATGTCGAAACGAGCGGAACCGCCTCCGGCCAACGGCTCGTCCTGTCCACCATGGTGAGGAGGTAGGAAAACGCCTGAGAGGAAGGCAACGGACCAACCAGGTCAATGTTGACGTGATCAAACCTCCTCTCAGGCACCAGGAAACGCTCCAACGGGGCCTTCGTGTGGCGGTGCACCTTAGCGCGTTGACAAGCCACGCACTCCCTGGCCCAAGTCCTCACGTCCCTTTTCAGTCCTTGCCAAACGAACTTCGCCGCTACCAAAACGGACCGAAGGTTTAACGCCGGGGTGTGACAGGCCGTGCACAGCCTCGAACACAGGACGCCTCCAGCTGGCAGGGACGACAGGCCGCGCCAGGCCCGTAGAGACGTCACACAGGAGAGTAATGCCCGCGTCGCCGAACACCACGTCCTCCAAGCGCAGCCCCGCGCTCTCCACCTTCAGGGCCTGGACGCCGGGATCTGTGACCTGGTCTGCCGCCATGCGAGTATAGTCCAGGCCCAACTGGACGGCACCGATGACGACCCTGGAGAGGCAATCAGCAACCAGGTTCGACTTGCCAGCCACGTGCTTAATGTCCGTAGTGAACTCCGATATGTAGGACAGCTGCCGCTGCTGACGTGCCGACCAAGGCTCCGCCACTTTTGACATGGCAAAGGTGAGCGGCTTGTGGTCGACAAACACCGTAAATTCACGGCCTTCCAGCATGAAACGGAAGTGCCGCACGGCCAAATAAAGTCCGAGGAGCTCCCGGTCAAAGGCGCTGTATTTGCGTTCTCTAGGCGTCAGCTGGCGGCTGAAAAAAGGCGAGCGGCTGCCAAGCGCCCTCCACCCACTGCTCGTGCACTGCGCCGACCGCGTAGTCTGACGCGTCCGTGGTGATGGAGATGGGAGCCGTAGATGATGGGTGTGCCAGCAAAGCCGCCTGAGCCAACGCGGTCTTGACCTCAGCAAAAGCGCCGTCCGCCTCTGCTGTCCAGTCGATCTCCTGGACGGGGGTCTTGCCTTTCAACGCTTCATACAGCGGCCGCATGATGTGTGCGGCCCGGGCGATGAAACGGTGGTAGAAAGTCACCATCCCCAGAAACTCACGGAGCGACCGGGCTGTGAGCGGGCGAGGAAACGCCGCAACAGCCTCCACCTTCGCTGGCAGAGGTGTCGCACCGCCCTTGGTGACGCGGTGCCCCAGGAAATCGATGTCCGACACCCCGAACTGGCACTTTGCAGGATTGATGATTAATCCGTGTTCGTTGAGCCGTGTGAAAAGGGCTCGGAGGTGGGACAGGTGCTCCTGCACTGAAGCGCTGGCGACGAGTATGTCGTCGAGGTAAACAAACACAAACGGCAGGTCCCGCAGCACCGAATCCATCAGGCGCTGGAACGTCTGAGCGGCATTCTTGAGTCCAAAAGGCATCCGCAGGAACTCAAAAAGTCCAAAAGGCGTTATCACTGCTGTCTTGGGAATGTCCAGGGGGTGCATGGGCACCTGGTGGTATCCACGCACCAGGTCCACCTTGGAAAACACCCCCGTACCGGCCAGATGCGCCGAAAAGTCCTGAATGTGCGGCACCGGATAGCGGTCAGGCGTAGTGGCGTCGTTGAGTCTGCGTTAATCCCCGCACGGGCGGAACCCGCCGTTTGATTTGGGAACGACGTGCAGGGGGGAAGCCCAAGGACTGTCGGAGCGGCGGGCAATACCCAGGCGCTCCATGGTTGCGAACTCCGCCCTCGCTACAGCCAGCTTAGAAGGGTTCAACCGCCGGGCCCTGGCGTAGACAGGAGGCCCTCCGGTAGTGACGTGGTGTTCCACGCCATGCTTAGTGGTAAGCGCAGAGAAGGTGGGTAGCGACAGGTCTGGAAACTCGGCCAACAGTCTGAGAAACGTGTCTGCACCTGACAGCGAGCCTGACAGCCCGTCGTACGCTGCGCTGCCAAGTGTGCACACGAGGGAAGAAAACGTTAAGGCATCAACCAAACACCTATTCTTAACGTCCACTAAGAGTCCATGAGCACACAAAAAATCCGCTCCGAGGAGGGGAAAAGAAATGTCCGCTGTCACAAAATCCCAGCTGAAACGCTGTCCTCCGATGCACAAACACATAGGCCTCACGCCGTACGTGCGAATGGGACTGCCGTTAGCCGTCGTCAATCGCGGTCCGTGCCCCCCACGGGCGACGTCTTCACTCGACGCTGGAACTACGCTCCGTTGAGCGCCCGTGTCACACAGAAACAGGCTCCCCGAAACGCTGTCGCTGACGAAGAGGAGCCTGCACGTGCCGCCGACGCTCAGAGCCACTACTGAGCGCCGGCCCCTCCGTTTCCCGGGGGTTTGTAGCTGCACGGAGCGATGCATCTCTTCGCCCTTGTCCCGAAACGTGCGTGGTAAACGCACTCTCCGGCGTCTCCACGCCGGCTAGCCACAGCCGTGTCCGGCCTCCGCCACGCTTTCTTGACTGCCGGTGGGCCGCTGAGCGTCGCAGCTAACGTCTCTGCCCCGGGCTGTTGCGTAGCCAGGAAAAAACGATCCGCTTCCTCAGCCAAAGCACGGGGCTCCGTGACAGGCGTGTTGGCCAGCGCCGTCTGTACCCGGGGAGGCAAGTGACGCAGGAAAATCTCCGTGAATAAAATACGGGGATCTTCCCCCCCCTAGCAGATTTAGCATTTTCTCCATTAGCTGGGATGGCTTGCTGTCTCCTAGGCCTTGAATGTCAAGTATCTGGCGGGCCCTCTCCTTAGCAGATAAGCTAAATGTCTTAAGGAGAAGGGCCTTAATCGCCTCATATTTGCCATGATGTGGGGGGGCTGCGATGAATCCCACCAACCTGGACGACGTGGAGCTCCCCAGCGCTGCTACCACATGGTAGTATTTTAGGTCCCCGTCACGGACCTGTCGGCAGGCGAAATGTGCCTCCACGTGTGCGAACCATGCCTCCGCGGTGTGCTCCCAGAATTCTGGCAGCTTTATGAAAACATCGCGCTCAGCCATGTTCGTTAATTTTCCGGAAACTTTCTCGGAAAAGTCAGGGTCACCAGTGTAGTGCCGTGAAAAGAGTTCCAATCTTTATTATCCATTACTTTCAGAGAGGTTAACACATGCACTGCTCTGCCTGATGAGCTAGCAGGAATGGCAGCTAAAGCCACAGGTGTTCCCCACTAAAGGGTCCGTGTGGCAACACAATAAGCAAGGTGAATTATGTCCAATAACGTGTCACCACACATTACAGATTAAGACAGGAAATTAAGATTTGTGTCACTCGATGCAGCTGCGGCCCTTATTATATTGTTTTGCATATTTGTTTTGTTTTTACAAGGACCCATGTGCAAATGATACTTCTGGATCATTCAAGTGTTCCACGCATACCCATATATTCCTTTTTTAATGTAAGAAGCCGTGCAGGATATTTCTGAACATGAAATATTTTATGACTTGAATGCTGTTTGCTACATATTTATCACAGTCAAATTGGCATCTTGACGAAAGCTCTTTCACAGTCTGCGAGGAGCTTTAAAGATGACTCGCGCATCCAGTTTTCATGATGAGCAAAAGAAGAACAGGTATAAATGACAGCTCTTTGTTATTATTTCTCCCTCTGCTCCTCTTTCTTTGCAAGTTGCAAGAATTGAGATGATAATTTTGCTTTTCAGTTGTTGTGAGAACAGTCTGCCTTCTCTTAGTGGGAGGCCTGAAGTCAGGAGCGTGGGTAGAGAATAATAGATATGCAGGGTCCTTTGGGGTTTTGACTCTCTCTCTGAATGAGCAGGTGAGTATATATGTTTCTATTTGTACACAACCACTTTTCACTGCACATAGATCTGTATATTCCCCCTGTGTCTTTTGGCACATTTTAAATGATCTCTTGTATTATAATTGACCAGTCATACATGTAAGTAGATGATCAGGGGAAAATACATTCTACTGTATTTTCTGAGATTGTGTGTTTAAGTGAAGGATAAGTGAAAAAAGTGAAATAATACTGTTTTATCTGATCAAAACAATCACCAGCTCTCAAGACGTTAACTTGTTGGATGCAGACTTTGTTGATTTTTTTTTGGATCAACAGCACAATTGACTTGGGTCCAGTTATCTTCTCGCATCATTACGTTTTGTCATGTCTTTTTGAGATCCAATCTCTCATCAAACAACGACAGATGAAACAGGTCTTCACCTTGATGCCATTCAGAATTGGTCTTTCAACCCCCACATTAGACTCATTCCTTGGCCCACTAATTATCTTGTGGTCGGGCTTACTGTATAGGAGAACATGTCATTGATGTTTCATTTTAAACATCAATGAAATTCACTCACTTTTATCTTCAATGAAGGGGTTTCACTCATGATCACTTATTTAGAACAAATATTTCTAAGAGAGTTTTAGTATGACAATACTCATACATTACACCATTGTGCTGTTTTTAAGTGGTTTTCCAGTATGACAAGTGGCGTGCTGAAAAGGGTCAAGCTGTGTGAGGGCAGGGGGTTAAATGCTCTTAGTATTCACAATGGGTCAGATTTTTCCTCTCGAGTGCTTTTTAGCTAATCCTTTCACAGCCATGTATTAAAGCATGTAGCATGGGAACCTGTTTACCTAATCTTTAACAGGGGTGTAATAGTCTTAAAATGTAATGTGGATTAAGAGATTTCTTGCCAATCTTGGATTAATCTTTAGGTAACGGTACAAATTATTATTTTCATGCACAATACTCTGTCTTGATTTTAAGAGACCGGTATTTCGCATAGGTGTATTTACTTTTTCAGAACAATCATCACAATATTTGTCTTTGTATGTGTCTTCAAATAAAATGATTGTTTAAAATTTGAAACAAAATGCTACTTCCGCCCTCTGTACACAGCACAGAGGCAGAAAATGATCATTTAAATTAGCCTACAGCCTCATTTTCTACCTTTCTCTGTTTCTTCACTTTCTTCTCTCTATACCATTTTGCAGGTCTTAGTATCCCTCTGGATCTTACTACGCGTGTGCTGCTGCGTGAGGTCAGGTTTGCCGCATGGGGATAGCAATTAGCTCTACGCAGGCCTCCCAGTGGGTGAGGTCCTGATCCCACCTCTGTACCTAGCCTTGCCAAGCCATGGTGCGCCATGCCAAACCCCAGTGGGAATAAGAGCCCTGTGGCCGCTTCTGCCTTGCTACACCACTCATATGAACATTTTCATTTCATTTAATTTCAAACCTTTATTTAGACAGATAGGTCCCTTGAGATCACGGATCTCTTTTACAAGGGAGACCTGCATCAATTGAGTTCCACATGAAACATAAAAACAACATAAAAACAAACAATAGAGGACATCATATTTACCAACTGTGACGGAGCGGATCACATGAGTGACTCACTCCGCCACTGACAGCCGACACACACACACGCACACACAACACACCAAACATTTCGGAGAAAAGACGGAGCTGCATCACTTCCGTGTTTTAAATTCCTAAAAATGAACCATGCAATTATTTATTATTTATTTTGTGTCTATTAATTATGGGGAATGACTGTTAAGAGGTAGTTAACCTGTGTATGTTTGGTGCAGATAGTTTCCTCATGTTTGAGGAAATTACATTTATGTTGAAATGTGGTTTGGAGTTGATTGTGTCACCTGTTGACGGTGAGCCTGTGGGAGGGGCCATGGGTTCAAAAGGGACGGTGTTGGTTCCTTGTGGGGGCGGACTGTGTCACTCGGAAGAATGTTGCAATGAAGGCAACAGTTGGGACATGTTTGGGAGTTGGTTGCAGAGAAGGCAACCCAGAGCATGTTTACTCTAATGAGTGATGGACGGCCTGTTTTTGGATTTTATTTTGTTGTCTCACTTGTGCTGGTTCGCTATTTTTGTTTTGTTGCTGTAAATAAAGTTGTGGAGCTTAACCCAACCGACTAGGCCAGTGTTTTTTGAACGGACAAATAGAGCCCCGTCACATATGGTGTCAGAAGTGGGATGGCTAGTCGGAGGAAGCTGGGCGGCGTTGCGGAGCGGCGAACGGGACTACGATCAGCAGCAGGAGGAGAGCGGCTCCTGCGGCCTCAGGGTCGGCCAGTGGACCAGGGCGAGAGGGGTTCCTGTTGACGGAGCTCCGGGACCTACGAACTTCTGTGCCGGTTGGTGATCTGTTTCTTCGGTCGGACTCCGATGGCCGGCCTGATCGGCCGGCACCTGGGTGGAGGCACTGTGCGGAGATTCCACAGTGCCAGTGCGGTGAGAACATTGTGAAGAGTTTGTTGCGGTTTGGACGCATTGCCAAAGCGTGGAGGTGGCTGATTGCCTTTCCAGGTTGCCGCACATCGCCAACCTTGGGGAGGGAGAGGATAATGTGACGGAGCGGATCACATGAGTGACTCACTCCGCCACTGACAGCCGACACACACACACGCACACACAACACACCAAACATTTCGGAGAAAAGACGGAGCTGCATCACTTCCGTGTTTTAAATTCCTAAAAATGAACCATGCAATTATTTATTATTTATTTTGTGTTTATTAATTATGGGGAATGACTGTTAAGAGGTAGTTAACCTGTGTATGTTTGGTGCAGATAGTTTCCTCATGTTTGAGGAAATTACATTTATGTTGAAATGTGGTTTGGAGTTGATTGTGTCACCTGTTGACGGTGAGCCTGTGGGAGGGGCCATGGGTTCAAAAGGGACGGTGTTGGTTCCTTGTGGGGGCGGACTGTGTCACTCGAAGAATGTTGCAGTGAAGGCAACAGCTGGGATGTGTTCGGGGTTTGTTGCAGAGAAGGCAACAGCCAGAACACGTTTACTCTGAATGAGTGATGGACGGCCTGTTTTTGTCTTTTATTTTTGTTGTTTACATTGTGCTGGTTCCGTTTTTGTTTTGTTGCTGTAAATAAAGTTGTGGAGCTTAACCCAACCGACTAGGCCAGTGTTTTTTGAACGGACAAATAGAGCCCCGTCACACCAACACTTACAAACACCCATAGTGTCAGAAAGCATCTCGTGCAGACGTGCCTTAAAACATTCAGAGAAATAAAATTGCTCAAATTCAATTTGGACTGTAGGCTGTTCCAAGCAAGTGGAGCTGCGCACATAAAAGCTGTCTTACCTAAAACAGTCCTTGCCCTTGGTACATCTAACAAGACTACATCCTGCGATCTCAGACAATAGCTGCTTGCAACTTTCTGCTTTACCAGAGAACAGATGTAATACGGGAGTTTGCCCAACATAGCTTTATAAATAAAAGTGTACCAGTGACTGAGCCTCCGTACAGAGAGTGATGGTAAACCTGCCTTGGTATACAGTGTACAGTGATGTGTAAGCGCTTTACAATTTCTGACAAATCTCAGAGCACTGTGATACGCAGCATCCAATTTGCTCAGGTAATTGGCAGGTGCATTCATGTACAACAAATCACCATAGTCCAGCACAGGTAAAAAGGTGACAGTGACTAGCCTTTTCCTGGCCTCAAGCGAGAAACAGGACTTGTTTCTGAAAAAGAACCCTAGCCTAACCCTTAGTTTTTTAAGCAGGTTATTGACATGAAGTTTAAAAGAGAGACAATCATCAAGCCAGATACCAAGGTATTTGTAACAGGCAACAACTTCAAGTTTTGTTCCTTGCGTAGTTACAATATCTAAAACAGGCTCTGGTGTCTTTTTAGCTTTTGAAAAGAGCATTACCTTAGTTTTATCCACATTTAAAAGAAGCTTTAATTCAGAGAGCTGAGTCTGAATAGTGTTAAAAACAGCCTGTAATTTAACAACAGCCTCTTTAATGGAGAGACCTGCACAATACATCACAGTATCATCTGCATACAAATGTAAAGTAGCTTCATCCACATTATCACCTACGCTGTTAATATATATGGAGAATAAAAGTGGTCCTAAAACAGAACCTTGAGGAACACCATTAGAAATGTTTAACCACTCAGAAGACAGTCCATCAAAGTGAACACAATGGGACCTTTCAGAGAGGTAGTTTACAAACCACCCCACTGCATGGCTGGACATGCCTATACTGGCTAGCCTCTGCTTTAAAATGCAATGATCAACGGTGTCAAACGCTTTGGAAAGGTCAATAAATAGAGCTGCACAACTCTGCTTATTATCTAAAATACTCGTAATATCATTCACCACTTTCATTGTCGCAGTGATGTTGCTGTGTTTCTTTCTGAATCCTGACTGATATTTAGACAGGATATCATTTTTACATAAAAACTCCTTTACTTGTTCACTCACAAGTCGTTCGAGCACCTTAGCCAGAACTGACAATTTTGAGATTGGCCTATAGTTATTTAAAATAGTTGCCTCCCCTCCTTTCAGTAAAGGCAAGACATAAGCAGACTTCCATACTTTTGGAATTGTATTTGTGCTGAGGGAGAGGTTAAAAAGAGTAGTGAGAGGTGGAGCAATAAAATCTGCAGCTAACTTTAAAAAGAAAGGTTCTAAGTTGTCCGGGCCAGCCGGTTTCCTAGGATCTAACTTGGATAATGCTTCATGAACAATACCAATAGTTAAAGGAGTAAAACTGAAAGGGTTTTCCAGACCACATTGTTCAGAGTCAAGGATTGGAGCGTTCACAGAAGCAGAAGTACAGTCAGTGACAGAATCAAACAGAGAGCCACAAGACACAAAATGCTTATTAAAGCAATTTAGCATAGTAGCCCTGTCTGATATAATGCCAGATGCTGTGGTGAGGCACGGAGGTAGCTCATTTGGGATATCACCAGTGGAAATCGATTTTATGGCTTTCCAAAATTTCCTAGGATTATTCAGGTTTTCTGTGGTAACTGACAAATAGTACTTTGATTTAGCACTTTTTATTTGAGATGTGAAGCTATTTCTTAGCTGCCTAAAGCGTAGCCATTCTACCTCTGAGCCTGATTTCCTAGCCTTAGCCCAAGCATTATTTCTCTCATGAAGTAGACTGGACAGCTCAGCAGAAAACCAGGGATTGTTTCGTCCCTTCACTCTAAATTTACGCAGAGGTGCATGTCTATCTATAATTTTCATAAAACCAAGATAAAAATAAGACCATGCAGTTTCTACATCAGCACACAGATTGATTTTACCCCAATCAAAATCAAACAGATCATGTAAAAAACCCTGCTCCACAAAGTGTTTTTTGTCTCTCTTTGTGATGATACGTGGTTTAACCTTTTGGACCTTAGTGTCCCTAATTGTGACTACAACACAGTGGTCACTCACATCGTTAGCAAATACTCCCACAGATGAGTATTTATGTGGAACATTTGTTAAAATTAGATCAATTAAGGAGGATTTATTTGGGGACTTAATATTTGGGCGAGTAGGACTGTCTATAATCTGGGTAAAATTTAAAGAGGTACACAGGTTTTTAAAATCCTCTGACACAGAAGTTAACCAGTCCCAATTAAAATCACCAAGCAGCACTATTTCCTTGTAGGAAAGTTGTGATAACAGTTTTGCCAATGACGATAAAGAGTCCTTGACAGCCGAGGGGGCCCTGTAGCAGCCCACCACCATGACCTGTTGACCCTTTGTTACCTCAATATTCACGGCTAAAAATTCTAGCTGTTTACTAACAGATTTGGAAACCATATTAGTTACACAAAACTTATTTTTCACATAAATGGTAATGCCACCACCTTTTTTAGGCCAGTCAGTACGATATACACTGTAACCATTTATGTAAATGTCAGAGGCCAAAATGGATTTATCTAGCCACGTTTCTGATAATACAATGGCATCAGTCGAACTCGCCCAAATACGGACAAAATCTAATTTAGGTAACAGACTACGCACATTTAAATGAATTAAACCTAGCCCAGATCTAGATATAAAATCAGCAGGAGTAGCTATTTGACTAATACTGCTAGCTGGACCTGGATTTGGCTGTACATTTCCTGATAGTAACAACAACAAAAATACCAAGCACCTTTTCCTCTTAATCAACACACATACATTGTCAGCTGTTCTAGAGTCACCAGCAAACTTCGCGAAAGTGAGATTAGAGTTTAAAAAACAATTCTGAAGGACCATCGTGGCAGGCATGTGAGAAAGACAAACATTTTCCGAAATGAATGTCCGCGACAGTGCAACCAGCAATTGTTTGTGCAACACCTCCGAAACTGTACAAGGGATGTCCACTGCGAGTGGCAGAACATACCCGAATCCAGTAGATTTTTCAGGATGACTAGCGATCTTCTCCTTGTCCAGCACAGCCAAAAAAAGGCACAGCAGAAACACGACACCCGCCATTCTCCCAGTCCAGCACAACAGTATCCACGCTGTTCTCGGAGCAAGAACCACGAGAACCAGCAGGGAGGCAGCAGCGTAGCAACCCTCCAGGCTTCTCCGCAGTATCTCAGATCAGGCCTTCGCACCCGTAGAAGCAGAAACAGGCAGGAGCAGGCCTTCACACCGGAACCAAGACAGGTGGATGGCACCAGAGCAGGCCTCCGATCCAGCAGAACACGGGCCCTCCTCCGTGACAATCCTCCTCCGCTCCCAGCACACGACAAGCGAACACGAGCCCTCACAACGCCTCCACAAACCGCCTCCACAAACCTCCGGTCCGAAGCAGCGACGAGCGAGCAGGCAGCGACGAGCGAGCAGGCAGCAGGTGTGCGAGCAGGCAGCAGGTGTGAATGGATGGCATTGGTTTCTCAAAATTTTGATTCCTGTATATCTTGTTGGATGTCTGTTTAAAGAAGAAGAAGCAAGTACCCAAGTTTAAGACGGTGCAATTCTTACATTTAAGCTGGCAGTTTTCCCTTGGCCTGTCAAGTCAGCTTTATGAGCTCAGCAGAGATATTCCTGTTTGGAAAAACAAAGCTCTCAAAAACCCTTAATGCCTGCTTTGGTTCCCAGGACTGTTATTATGATTGCCGAAATCGAGCAGTATTGCCCGCGGCAAGCTCATCATGAAATTAATTTGGGTAGAGCTAGCCAATGTGTGCCTTGGTGAGAGCATATGTAACTATTAGTGTTTTATTTTGCTCATAATGGAGGAAATGTGGTAATTTTAAAAAGAGGCGTACAGGTACTAAAAGCTTCCTTGCTGGTTTTAGATGGTATGTTTTTTTAGAATAATTTGTTTATCTCAATTGTTGTGTTGTGGGTATGGCCCTTCATTTGGACTTAACCAGTCTTTAGTGCAGTTCGGACTCAGGGCTACATACACAGTTTAAAGGAAAAACTGGATTATTCTGAAACCTCAGACATCTTGGCTGGGCAGCTTTGATAGAGACCTCCCAGTGTCCAGAGACAGTTAAAGAGTAGTAGCAGGCGGAGGAGAGCAGACTAGACACTGCTCCAGTCTTAGGTGTTTAGTGAATCATAGCATTGAAGGATTAGACACTTGTCTTGTTTTTTCTTATTTGGTTTTGCCAGAACTTTTCTCTGAATATTTGTCAGTTCCTGTAAGTGTTAGATGAGTCAGTTTAGTGAAATTCTATTTTATGCTAAATATTGGGCTGTTTTCAATTTGTCTGAAGCTTCTGCCTCCAAGGGAAATATTTATCTTTTATAAGTTATTCATCAAGGATCATCATGCATCTCTTGTGGTGTTTCATGTGTTTATTTTTTCATATGTATAATTTATAATTGGAGTTACTTTATTCATTTATTTTTGAAATTCTCTATAGAAGTCATACTTGTTATGTCACTGTCTATTTGTGCTGTTGGTAGCTTGCAATCACAAATAAGTTAGTGAGCAAAATGTGGAGAGGTATGGATTATAATTAAATTATATTAATTATGCAGAGTTATCATCTGCAGTGTTTATTGGAGCAGATATGAAGATACCCGAGTGCTACACACGGTGTGGACATGGACTATGTATGAACCCATCTGCCTCTCACATGCTTACTGTAAACAGGTTGTGTTAGATAAAGGACTCATTATATTCCTATTCCATCTGTTTTAATCTGTAGTCACAGTCATTAACATTTAGCAACACATTACCACACAAATACCCCTAAATGTATTTGCACTGGCAACTCAATGTGACATATGTAGAGGTCACAGTGACAGCTGAAGTACCAATCTCCTGAATGAGGTTCTGGGATATGGACTAGAGACCTTCCTTATCTTTTTTAGGGCTTTCATAAGATCAAGGCCAGCTCAATACAATACACCCTCATTATAAACCGTTGAGATCTTTTATTCATGATGTGCATGGCCTCGACAAATCTGCTTCCGATAATGGCTCCACCTATATGTTGTCCCTTTGTATACGAGACCATGGCTCTGAGGCCCCCTATTCATTGCAATCTCCATATCATTTGGTAGGTTGGGGACCTGGAGTCTGTCTTCCTAGGCATGGGTCAAACATAAGGAGACATAATGTGATTGGAAGCAAAGGACATCCAGAGCATCCAAAAACGACAATACACAGCAAATTCTGTGGTGTGAAATAGTGTAGATTTTTCAGTGTCAATTATTTCGAGTTGATAAGTGTTGATTTGGGTGTTCTTGTAACACTTGCAGTGCTGAAAAAGCTCTAAGGCCGGTGTTCTTTAAGGGAGTTGATTGCATGCACTCTAGTTGGAGTTAATTACACTTCCGGTTTTAGTGTGCCTTTTTTCTTCATCTCATGGCGGAGAACAACCTGTGTCTGGAAGGGGAGCCTACATTATTTCAAAAAGGTATGGACCAGGTATATTCAATCATTTATGCTGATCATTTTTGTATTACAAGTATGTATAAGTATGTCGGGTGTGACTCGAAATGTGTCAAGGCTGGTGTGGAGGCTTTTGCTGGTATGACTCTCACTAGTATTACATTGCGCAAAGTCATGTGTAATTTGTATGCAGCTATGACCATAAGCGGGAAATCAGATGGAGATGAGTTGCAGCTGTGTTAGCCAAAACGTTCCAAAAACGCCATTGAGTTCAGTCAGCGCGAGTGACTAAGGTAAATATATATAGCTACTGATGTTGGAACGGTTATTACAATTTTCAATAATATTCGTTTTACGTTGTCTTCTCTTGTTCTTATCACTCATGGTCTAGCTGCTAGCTAGCTCTATGCTAACGCTAGCTCGATGCTATCGCTAGCTCTATGCTAACGCCCCGTTGTTTAACTAGCTTGTTAACTTGCTCACTGGCTGTGGCAATTAGCTAACCAACATGTCCCATTTTATTAAGTGCCAAAACTGCTTCTGAATGAGAAGAAGAATTATTTGAGAGGCTAATCAAGACATAGCTGTTTAGCTAACGTACGTTAGGTGGCTTAGCTAGCTGTAGTTAGACACGTGGTGAGGACAGGAGGTGGCTTAACACGTTTATATCAGTAAATTAATGTACAGTTGGATCACAAAAATCTGCATGAAGAGGCTAAGCCTACTTAAATGAGTGGTTGCGTATTCAAAAAAAGAAAATAAGCTATATTGTTCCAGACAGAATATTTTAGATGTGGCAGCTAAAAAAAGTTAACTTCTAACATTATCTCCATTGTGGTTTCTTGAAGAAGACTCATCATGTTGCTGAAGGTAAAATACCAAAGTACCAAAAAGTACATCAGGTTATATCTGGGGTTCACCTATTTGGAATTCATCAATGAAGGTGAGTAGCCATCTTGTGTAACAAAATGTACAGCTTTGCAGAAGCAAAATTATTAGCTTTGGCCAGCGGGGACAATATGATTTCTGCTGCAGGCCTATCTTAGTTTATTTTGACTTCCAAAATAAGCTTCCTAACTCAGAAACCGTTTCCAAATTCCCTCATATAAGTTAACTTGCTTAGTAGTTTGGTTTAAAGATGCAGTATTTAGAATGCTGTGTAGATTTGGCATACATTGATTATAATAATAATCATGACTTTAGATTAATTTGTCATTCATAATATGTGCAGTTAAAAACCTGCCTCTTGTATTTTTCTCTGGTGTCAAGCTAATCTTCCTTTAGTCAAAAGCAAGTTTGGGCTTTCTGATGCGGCTGAACTTCAAATCTTTGATGAAACTGACACAGCAGTGGAAGAAGACATCCTTCTTGAACTGGTCGAGGCCAATCCGGATTTATGCCTGACAGTACGTGACAGCTTTTTAGGTGAAGGTAAGCTTATCTGCATAATCTGCTGCACAAATGTGTAAAGATGAGACTCCTTTATGTCCTATACTGTCTGATCGTGTAGATTAACTCAGAAACAATGCTTGCAACCAATAGGTCAGCATCCACTTGCCAAAATAATTAATACAATGTAGGTTGGGTTTTGATTGTTCCATGTTTGTGTTAAACAAGGTCAGTTTGTTGTTTCAACAAACATATTGCCATCAATGGACGAACAGATGCTTCATGAATTGATAGAGGCCAATCCTGACTTTTGCCTGACAGTATGTAGCAGCATTTCAGGTGAAGGTAGGTTTCAGGTTTTTATGCTGCACACATTGTATTTGTGGAACTAGAACTCTTTTATGTCCCTGACTGACTACTGTGACAAAATAAATGACCAAATAAACAATATTTCAGCATAAGGAGCTCACTTTTTTATTTGAAATCATCACTATATCACATGTATCTCCTCTATTGACTGTACCACCACCAATAGCAGATTTCCTTGTTTTCAAAGTTTTTTCTCCTTCAGATCATTCAACACCATCTTCCCTCACGGATACCATGTCACCTTCAAGTGATAATGACCTCTCCAGTCAAAGAGAATGGGGGGCTCCCACAGGCCGAAATGTGTCCAGCTTTGAAGTCATGAACACGTCTACCACAGAGGTTTCTGAGTCAGAAGCTGCAAAAGAGGTACTGTCATTTCCAAGACTCAAGAAGAAGTAAAAGTGTCTTACTATACTGAAATTCTTACAAATCTGACTTTTTTTAAATGTATAAATGGTGAATGAGTTAGTCGGTAGTTGAAACCAGACTGGCTTAGTTTGGCTTTTGGTACAACCTACTGTATTATCAAATAGGTTCTACCTTTTATTTCCATTTCACCAAAAACCTTTTTTTATTACCCTTGGTCTTATGGAGCTATTTCAGGGTCATAAGCAGGGCTGCACATAACTGGTACGCAGGTGCGCATGCGCACCTCCGCCAACAAAAGAGCACCGTGTCATTTGAAAAAAGGCGCATTTGCGTACCAACATTGAGAGAGAGAGGGAGAGAGAGAAGGGAAAAGAGAAAAGAGAGAGGAGAGAGAGAGATACATATATTTGCGAGTTGCATATGAACCTATGATATGAACTCAGGGCCGGTGGCACTGGCGTAAGGGCGCCAGATCTGTGGAGGCGCTGCGCTGGCAGCTCTGGGAGTGAAACATTTTTTTTGACCGTTGGGGCTCATCCTAATTTTTGGCCTTGATGTAACAACATTCATAATTAAGTAAATGTAACACCCTTTTCACCCCGGTTACACGTTTCATTTGCCCTGTACGATGGGCGCTGTAAGTGATGAAAATGGGGGATGTTGGCTTGTCTGGCGCCCGCAGCTCTGAGCTCACAGCCAAAATGCGAGTGAGCGAGGGAGGGAGAGAGGGACGGTGCACCGGTACCGGCGCTGTTGTTATTAGAATCTGGTGCTAGCTGCTCTAACGGATATAAGAAGAAGATGTTTCTACAATAATGTGGAGGGAGAGTCCTCTCCAGTCAGACTGAGAGGCTGATAGGCTACTACAGCTCAGTGAGGTAAAGGACTCTTGAGTGTTTAGATAGTTAACTTTAGTCTAAGTTCAAATGGTTTGGTCACAATTTATGTAAACACATATTTCCAAGGCACTCCTTTATAATTATTGGGATAAACAGGTTTGAAATCATTCCAATGTATACTATAGGTTAGTAACCAAAAATATCCTTTAAAACTGGAGAGATAAAAAAAAAATGCATAAATAAATAAATGTTAAGGTAAAATAAGATATGAATGAACAACATAAATACAATAAGTTACATTAATTTGTTATTGGCTATAGGTTATTGGTTATGTTCACATACTTATTTGATTACATCCACTTTTCTAAGATGACAACAGAGACTTTCGACCCAAACCCAGCTGTTGACTTGTGGATGCAAGCAGCTAATCGCAGACTCAACCAGAGAGAAAGTAGTAGGCCTACATCATCAGCTACCATGTCTGACAGAGAGGAAGACAGTGAGGAGAACAGTCAGGAGGGTAGTGATGACAGCTTGTAGGATTACTGGTCGTGCTAATGTTGTCTTGTGTTCACCTCTGCATGTGTGTTCTGTGTTCACCTCTGCATGTGTGTTCTGTGTTCACCTCTGCATGTGTGTTCAGTGCCGTGTGTCTGGCAAAAAAAGTCAAGACCCCTCAAAAGTTACGGTTTATTTCATTTTAAGGATGAGCACCAAGCAACATCTCCAGGTGCTCCTTTGAGAACCAGGGCAAAAAAGTGATGTGCACCTCTGGTCATAAGTTTTGATCATTCAAAAAAATACAATTTATTTGAAAGTTCAAGTTTTTATCCTGAACTTTGACAAATACAATGATGTATTCAAAATAAAAATAAGTATTTGAAATCATTTTTCAGGTTGAATATTATTTTTGATTCAGTTCAGCAATTTTTTTGAATAAAATATTTATTTTCAGATTTCACTTTCATACATCAGTGCATGACATTAAGGATTTTGGGAGATGGCCCTGTGGGCCATCTAAGCTAATTTACAGATGGCCCTGAGCCCAATAGAGATTGCCCTGAAAAATGTGCGCGGACGAAATTACGCACAAAGGGTTTGGGGGGCCTCACCCTAGAACATTTAGATTTTTGCAGGTCTTACTGTAGATGCTGTCTGGTTCTCTAGACTGAATTATAAGATGAACCACCACAATATTATATTGTACAATTTCAATTGTATTCTTCATTTCACTTGTTTGTTTGTGTTTGCTCGCTTGCATGCCCTGCATAGCTATAAGAAATACTTAAGTTGTTGGTCAAGACACTTTCCATCTGATGGAGGCAAATGCCTTCCCAGATGTAAAAAAGTAGAAAACATTACATTCAGTTATAACTGCCAAAACAAACATTATTTACACTATTATGGCCCCTGTTAAAAATGTTTGTAATGTTATCTACTGTAAATTGGTCGAATGCCTCCTCATCCGGAAGCTGACCCGAGCAGCAGTCGAGAGGAGCCGAGCACATCCGCGAAGCACACAAAATGGCGACGTCAGATTTCCCGTTAGCCGGCAAATCTAAATCTCTTCGGTCAAAATAATTTCCCTTTAGCGCAATACCGCTTCAGTTGCGCCACTTATGTGACAGACAAGAGTATGTGACAGACAAGAATAGTCAATTCTAATGTCTAAAGAAAGAGATGTCCTGTATGGGTTGATTGTGCGTTGATCTGTTGGTAATGCCTCTGGGTTCCGGTGGGCATGTAAACAAATGCATAATGCTGCGCTATACTTTGTGGCCTCACCCGGTTGCATAGCGACACTTATTGTTTAGGTGTTTTTTAATAAGCAGGTAGTCCTATCATTAGCTAGAACTAGCTAGATCTGGTCGATATGGACATAAACGCGAGTAAAGTCTAATCTGACGGGAGAGAGATCAGCTGCTGCTGACGAGTCGACACCAGCTCTGCATAATCACCTGCAGCGGTGAGCGGACAAAACACACACTTCAGGTTAGAATATCACACGTAGCTATTTTAATGACCTCTCAAACTACCGTAACTAGTTATAGATATGTTTAGTTTTACTGTCGGGTCACTCATTACTGGATCCCCGAGCTGCATGATACTGGCATAATAGATTGCCCGATCGGGCAACCAGCAGGTGAGGCTTCATTGCCCGAGCTAAATACTAGATGGCCCCGGGCCATCGGGCAGTCCTTAATGTCGAGCCCTGTACATATTTTGATATTTGAATCCTTGTTTTTTTCAGTTGCAGATTTTTCGTTTTCAGATTCAAAACAATTATTTTTTCAATTTCAAATCTTGTTTTTTCAGGTTTCACATTGCTTTTCACCTTCAGGTCGTTTTTCGCTTTCAGATCTTTTTTTTTCGCTTTCAGATCTTTTTTTTCGCTTTCAGACTTTTGGCCCTGATGTTGCTTGAGGGGGCGGGGCTTAGCAAAGAGTAGTTTGGCATCCTGAGTGGCAGGCCTCCCTCTGTCATGTTGCCTTCATGGATGTTAGGTAGCGCGAGAAATATAACTCAATACTTTCTATACACAATACTCCCGTGATTGGTGGTAAACTGATACCAGCGTCAAAGTTCCGTTAAGCGAGCTGTTGAGCATCGTAGTTGGCAACAATCAAGGTATAAGAGCAATAAACTGTGCTAGAATGTGAAATTACGTATCCGCAATCAAGCATTGTCCTTCCCCACTTCCACGTAGCTCCATGAACGCAGCATAGTATTGGCTTGGTTTTTGCGATCAGAATCAGAATACCTTTAGACCCCGCACAAAACAACACAGACTATAACACCTCTTGTTGATAAATAACAACTATTTGCAATATGTGCAATATATATATGCCGTTAAAAACTGTGCAATATATACCTGGCTGCTAAATCCGCAGAACTGTTACAGGGTGTGTATTATGTAAAATGTGTAACTTTAAAAAATTATATAATTTATTTTTCTAATCTTTAATACTTTTTTTATGCATGCTTTAGGTAACATTAAGCTGTCTTTGGCTCTTTTCTGCTGTAACAATGTAAATGTATCCCCTGTGGGACGTCTAGGGGCTGTGCTGGTTGTATAGTCTGACCGCTGCATGAAAGAAGGACCTGCGGTATCTCTCCGTGAGACAGCGGGGGATGGCGTCAGGTCCACCAGAACAACCTGCTGGCTCGTTGCGGATACGTAATTTCACATTCTAGCACAGTTTATTGCTCTTATACCTTGATATTTGCCAACTACGATGCTCAACAGCTCGCTTAACGGAACTTTGATCAGGTCACAGATCACTCTGGTATCAGTTTTGTTTACCACCAATCACTGGAGTATTGTGTATAGAAAGTATTGAGTTATATTTCTCGCGCTACCTAACATCCATGAAGGCAACATGACAGAGGGAGGCCTGTCACTCAGGAAGCCAAACTACTCTTTGCTAAGCCCCGCCCCCCAAGCAACATCAGGGCCAAAAGTCTGAAAGCGAAAAAAAAAGATCTGAAAGTGAAAAACGACCTGAAGGTGAAAAGCAATGTGAAACCTGAAAAAACAAGATTTGAAACTGAACAATTCAATATCAAAATATGTATAAAAGTGAAATCTGAAAATAAATATTTTATTCAAAAAAATTGCTGAACTGAATCAAAATAATATTCAACCTGAGAAATTATTTAAAATACTTTATTTTTTATTTTTTATTACCTTGTATTATTTGTATTATTATCATTGTATTTTTCAAAGTTCAGGATAAAAACTTGAACTTTCAAATAAATTGCATTTTTTTTTTAATGATCAAAACTTATGACCCTGAAATAGCTCCATATGGTCTGAACAGAAACATTGTATACGTTGTTGTTCTAATGATTTTATCCTGGAAGACCGAAATATACACGTTAACTATACCTCTTGTGTGAGCAGATGGTAGAAAGTGCTCTGCTTAAGAAACCTGGAGGTGATGATGTCCTGGAAGAGTACAAGTCAGAAAATTCACTGAAGACAGCTTGTCAACATATTGGCTAGCCATATGACTGAAATGCATGGGTAAGTATTTCTGAAACGCATTGTTCTTAAAAAAATCGAACTAAAATTGTTTAAGAAGTATGGTAATGGATGTTCTTAACGTGTGGCATTGAATGAACTTATGTGTGGAGCTAGCAACATTACTGGGGCTTTTTGATTTAGTTTTTGTCCTTGCTCCAAAGGAGGTTTCCTTCCGGTAAACAGAAGAAGTATGCCCTGGGAATCATTAGTCTCTTTCCGTCCCTGAAAGATCCCTTTTCTCGAAAAAAAATGTAAGTTTAAACCTTTTTTTTTTTTTTATGAGTTTATATGATTGAGTGAGTTCTTAAAATCTGGTGTCATATTTGGTTTCTTTAATACTGATATAAAAAATGCATGCCATACTATGCTACAACATTTGAATTGACCATGAAGTTAGTAATGATGTTGCAGAAAAACTTAAAGATAAATGAGTGATAGACCTTTCTCATATTTTTGAAAATGTCTTAACAGGAGCATTTCTACGATGGGGAAAAAAACACAGGATATTTATCATGGCGCCTCAGGACCATGTCCAGAAAGAATCGGGCAACAGGCAGTCAACAGGCTGTGCCAGCCACAGTGCCTCAACTCAAGGACCGAACCGCTCAAGATCAGCACCCACAGTGCCTCATCAGCTTGATGGAGATGCTTGCAGGGAGGCGTTATCCTTTCTTGTTCACTCTCCCGATGAAGCAAGGGTGTTCGAGAAGATGAAGATAACCTTACAACATCGCCAGGACTTAGTGCGTGACCCACAGCGAACTGCAGATGTCTTTAAAACCTTTCCACGTTTTTTAGATGTCAAAGGACTGGTGAGTTTTACATTTGACTAATTTAAAGTCCAGTCTTTAAACTCTAATCTTTAATTTGGTTGGGTGTAAGCAATGAAATGCTTAATATATTTTCATATGTGAATAATCAACAGCTAACTCAAGACCTCCTGCTGCTGTTTGGTACTGAAACAGCCTGCAAGATGTTTGAGAAGTGGGACACTGCTTTCAAGATCAAGATTATCAAAGAAGCCAAACACCTGACTCAGTCAACAGAGTAGGGCTGTGCATCTTCACTGGTCTCACGATTCGATTACGATTATCCTCTCAACAATTCGATTCAATTCGATATCCCGATGCATCACGATTCATACCAATGCGTTGCATCCTCAATTTTCTATATTACTGCACATGGCTTATTTTTCATCAATGCATACATGCAGTAAATACATATGAACTCTCTTTTTATTATTTAGAAAGTGCTTCAGAAATCAATAACATAAATGTCTTGACATTAATTTATAAACCAAAATAAATGAATTGTATAGGTATAGCCTGTGTGTGAAGTTGTTCCATCCTCAAAAACAAAAAAATAATGCTTCTGCAGTTTAGCTGCAGCTTCTAGCAACGGTCTTCTGTTAAAAAAAGGACCCTGAATGTGGCATCACACACAGGACTTGAGTCTGAACACAGCAGACAGGAGTATTTACAATAGCATATACAAACAAAAATACTGCATGTGGGTGCACACTTACATTCTCTGTCTTACTGTTACACAAATCTCATGAATGTATGAGACTAAGTTAGCTTCATTATCTCAGTGATTAAGTGAATAATAAAGTTTCTATCGGGTCACTATCAGCCCGTCACTCATTATTTTCAGGTAGGGGGTGGGGTTTGGAGGAACGGAGAGGAGACGGTGATCGCGGAAGCTTTTTTCCTCCTGCCTTCACAAACTTTACACACGTATATATCGTCTGAAAATTGCTAGAGGACATTCATACTCTGCAATCCAAGACTTAATTAAATCCACCAAAAACCTGACATGATTGTAACGTGATTATTTTTGAAAAACATAAATCCCTGTGCCACAGCGACACGGAGTGATTCAGAGCGGGTCCTTCTGCTGTTGGTTCTGGACTGGTGGTCTTGTGTTGGTGTTGCTGTGCCGCTGTCACGTCTGTTCCCTGATCTCTGCGTCACCGACCGATTTGATATTAAAGTGACAGGGAAAAAAAACGTTATAGTATAGCCGCGGCCGGAAAATCAGGAAGCAACGTTACTACGCTATAACCGATTATCTTCCGTCACTGCATCGATACCGAATCGTCCGCATCGCAATGCATCGTAGAAACTATTATTTTCAACACCCCTACAACAGAGCTGTGTCGACTTCTGAACGCTGCTGAGACACTTGCAGAGAACGATGACACCAGTAAGCTACATGCAGTCTTGGTTATATTCCAAATAGCTAGTGCTCTTTACTTTGTGCATTTTGAGGTAGACACTGACATTTTGTTGTTGTCTGATTTCTCCTCCTGATAGGCTGGGACAGTGACATGGCTTGTCTGCTGCTGCTCCTCGATCTCTTGCCACCCACTGCTGGATGGAAGAGGACCAAGATCAGTCCCAGTGATGCAGTGGACAAAATGGTGCACTTCCACAAGGTATGCATGTCTCATATTTTCTTCCTCCAGCAAGAAAAGGGAGGCAAAATCTAAACTGAACATTTTAACGTTGCTGGATAACTATCCAAACTTTTACTTTACGGTGTTCATGTTGTTTTTCTGTTTTTCAGTCGTGCTGCAGCATCGATGAGCACCTGCGGGGAAGAAAGGGTCAACAACCGTACATCCTTGCTGCTGGCCGAACCCGGAACCGGATTGACACCTTCTACATTGTAATCGACAAACAGCTCATCCCATGCCAAGCCACCAGCTCATTGGGTGCTATTGACGAACTGTTCACATCTCATTATGTGTTCAACCTGTCCTACGAGGAGTCGTTGGTCCAGCTGTACACATTTGTCCAGACAACAGTATACAACATCGACATCAACACAACAGAGGAGTCTCCCAGAATCCGTGAGTTGCGGGCAAAACTCTTGAACTAGGATCAAAACATGTACAAGTGTTTCATATGTCAAGCTGTACACAAGACTTGCCAGTCCTTGGTAAGCCATTTAAGAATGGATCACAGTTTCTATCCTAGCAGCAGGTTTAAATTGGTTTGAGCACAAGATTGTTGTAGGCGTCAGTTTTTATCATATTCAGGTTTCAAAAACATTTAAATAGTGTTCATGAGAGGGATTTCTGTCAAAGTGGTGATGCAGCAAACTGTAATTTCTACCTATTTGTCACAGTCTCCAAGGTACTTCACATGTTGCTCAAACAAATGTCACACATGGCCTAAATGCTGGGTGTTTTGAGGACAATGGATCAAATCTCTACAAAGAACATACCAAAAATATTTGTGCTTCAATTGTTGCTAAACTCCAAGGAAGTACTATGGCAAGTAGTTTGTTTCAACAATTGTTAGTGATTTGGAAGAACTTGCCACTGGACTGCACTCCCAAGTTAAGCAAGAAATACTGTCTGCGGTGCCTACAGATGATCCTGTAAGATTAGAAGAAGGTCTTGAGAATTTTGAAAACCCATTTGAAAGCTTCAATACTGAAACTAAAAGAACAAAATATTTCAACCAGAAATGGGGGGGGTTGTTGAGCCAGTAGAAATAATGTTAGGACATCGATTTGATACAAGGCGAAATAAACAAACTGGTACATATGATCAAGTTCCAGTGAAAGACCCTTTCGTTTACATTCCAATTTTGGAGACAATCCAATTTATGTGCCGGAATTCGGACATTTGCAAATTGCTTGGGGAAACTTCTGTATCAAAAACCGACAGATATGAAGACTTTTGTGACGGAAGTTATTTTAAGACACATCCATTGTTCTCTAGTCTAAACAACAGCTTGCTTTACAAATTCTGATTTACTATGATGACTTTGAAACTGCTAACCCACTGGGTTCAAAACGGGGTGTTCACAAAATGGGAGCTCTCTATTTTGTCCTCAGCAATCTGCCACCAATGTTTAACCTCTTAAGCCCCAAGCCTGTTTTTCAGGTTTCAGGCTCGAAAATGACATGCCCAAAACAAAGGACTATAACTTAACTTCTAAAAGGGTTATATGAATAATTTCTTTTATCAAAGCAAGGTCACATCTGTGAGTTGGATGTAGAAGTGTCAGAATCAATAAAGATGTTTCAGTGTCAGAGTAAATCCAGATGGAACATAGTCAAAAAGTGTACATTTTTGTTTCCGCCCAAATAAAACCCATTACTTATAGTGAAAACCACCCTTGAATGATGGGTTAGTAGCCTAAAAGCTTTAGGAATCCAAAGTATAACATATAATAAGTACCCTGTATCAAGATTGAGGCAAAACAAGTGAGAATTGACCTTTTTAGAGAGATTTAGCAAAAAAAAGTCCAAGCGGACTAAGGTTTGGGCACATTTGGGTACATTTGGTTCCATCAGTGCCATTTAACCTTTTTCAGGTACCAGACTGTAAAAATCATTGTACAACATTTAATTATCACTATAGGTATTCATTCCATAAAAAAAAAAAAAATTATTGTTAAAAAATAAATAAATAATTAAGTGTGTGTGGAGTGTGTGGGAAGTTCCCTCTTTGCACGAGATGCATGTTACTTGCACAATAAAAATGAGGAAACTTAGGAAACATTTGACTCCAACTGGAGCAGATTTATTAAAAAAAATTAGCAACACACTATACAACAAGCATTTTTTGGGTAAAAAAAAAACTTTATACAAACCCTGAATGTTACAGTATTACTCCAGTAAGTCATGCCATGCCCTGTAAAAGTTATGTTTGGTAGTGAAGCACAGAGGGACCTGACACTTCCTGCAGTACACAGGTGTCTTCACTCTTCAGTTGCCAGCATCAGAGCACCTCCTGCAGTACCTCCTGACCTTGGTGGCATCTTCCCCATAATACTCGGGCATCCAGAAGCCATATCCTCATCGCCTTCCTCACTGTGAAAACAAATGTGGAAAAAACAAATAGATTAATTCTCTGGCTTGTACTTTCAAAAATGTACCGTAATTTTCGGACTATAAGGCGCACCTGAATATAAGCCGCAGCAGCTAAATGTAATGATGTGTACATATATAAGCCGCACTGGACTATAAGCCGCAGTTGTTTTAATGTTTAATTACCATATGTAAGGGTTCGTGCACAGAGGGGATTGTCGGGAAAGAGATGGCTGTTTGAGGAAGCTCCCATTTATTAACATTTCAACAAACAAGTTGCATATTTGCATAACGTATTCAAGTGTTACCATTTAGTGCAGGGGTGGCCAACCAGTCAGAGGTTAAGAGCCACATTTTTTCTATGTTATTGCAAAGAGCCACATCAAACACACAGGCACTGATACCGCTTGTTTCAGTTTTTTGTTTTCTGGAGACAAGATTTCAACCACGTCACTGATGCATTTTTGTGGCATTGGGATATATTTTTTTTAAATCCTCTGGAGCAGAGAGAGGAGCTGTGGATTATTGTTATTGATTAATGCATCAGTGTTTCTTAGGGTCAAAAACACTAAACTCACAACTTAAAATGAAAGCGTTTAGTTTATTTAATAAAAGAGCACATGTTCAATGTGAAAAGTGACAGTAGTTATAGATTATTTGCAATTTGGTGCTATATATATTAAAAAAAAAAAATTATATATATTTTTTAAACACCTTGAATTTCAGGGGGGGCGCGGGGCTCCGTTTGCGGGGCGCAGCGCCCCTCCAAGACAATGGTAGGGGAAACACTGGATAATGTTTAATCAACGATAGGTTTCCCCCCCTCAAAGGTGATTGGTTCACTGCATCGCAGGTATTATTGTGATTGGCTCTTGGGCCACATCAAAATTATACGCGCTGTCATCCTCTCATACTGACACCACACACAACATACACAACACGGGACGAAAGTAACGGAGTGATTTTATCCGAGCCCAAACAACTTTGACCGGCCAAATTACGTCAGAATTATCAGCATTCAATACTTAACAGACCTACTAAATATCAGGTTTAACTGTCAGGAGTAGCTAGTGTTGTCACGATACCAACATTTTGGTTTTGATACCAAGTCAAGAATTGCGATTCCGATTATTTTTCGATATTTTCTTTAAAAAAAGGGAAACGGTCTTAAATGTAATTATTGTGCTTTATTTCACACCAGAACCATAACCATAACACAACCTTTTAAACAATGAGAACAATAAATAAAATAAATGACAAGAATTCGTATTAAATAAAATTAATACATGTCTCACAGACGGGCCTCGTGGTGTCCGTAGGCTTGCCCTCACTGTCAGAGATATCGCTCAAATACTTCCAAATTTCGCTTCTGGCGTCTTTTTTGTCAACAAGCCGAGGCGCAGCGGCAGTTGCACTCCCACTTGCAGCCATGCTTCTCGTTTTCTCACATGCTCTGGCAGCTAGCGCGTGCACGAGAGAGGGGAGGGACTTAGAGCGTGCTTGAGAGGGAGGGACTTAGAGCGTGCTTGAGAGGGGAGGGACTTAGAGCGTGCTTGAGAGGGGCGGGACTGCAGGCACAGCTGCAGAGCAGGGAGTGGAAGCAGAGCGCTGAACACACACGGCTCTTATTAAAACGGCGCTTTCTCACCGGAGTACTTTTCCCCGTCATTCTTAAAGTACCGATACTAATGAAACGGAGGAATCGTAACGTTTTTAACGGCAGGGTATCGCGGTACCTTTCAAGTATCGGTACACCATGCAACACTAGTCAGGAGTCAGTGTCTCTCCCCCAAACTCACACATATAAAATTCGATATGAACTGAAGAGCCGCATGAAACTAGGCAAAGAGCCGCATGCGGCTCGAGAGCCGCGGGTTGGCCACCCCTGATTTAGTGCAATAGTAGCTACAGAACATGTACTGTGCTGTGTAAACTGTACTGTATCACATAGCGTTTCAGACACACAAACTTTTCAACTTTCAAACTTAAACGGTGCGCTCCCAGCGCACGTACCGGCAGTGATCTACAGCAGTGGTTTTCAACCAGTGGTTGTTTTCCATAATGAGGGTTTGTGCATGAAAACTTCCTTTGCACAAACTGTCTCGCTCTCGTAATGTCTGTCTGTCTTGGTCTCGTTCTGTCTCTCGTACCACTCTCGGTTCCACTTTTACTTTTGCGCGCTACCTGTCTCACTCTTTTCCGGCCTCCAGCTTTTCCTGCTGGAGCCCGCCGCTTAAAGGTGGGAGGCGCGGACCGGCCATAGAGCCCATAGTGTTAAAGGTGGTGGACTGTAACCTGTAAAATACATAGATTTAGGAGGTCCCCTAGTGGTCGTTAGCTGTAAAATCCATAGATTAGCCGCACCGTTATATAAGCCGCAGGGTCGAAAAATGGGGAAAAAAGGCGCGGCTTATAGTCCGAAAATTACGGTAACTCAAATCAGAAATAATTTCTCTACAACAACAGCAGAACATCAATTTTGAGTGTGTGAAATAACATTATATCACTCAAAATGTATACCGTGTAAATTATGTGAGACGGGGTTCATATAATCTGTTCAATATTTAATATTAATATTCTGTCTGTCATATATATATGTGTATATATATATATATATGTGTGTATATATGTGTATATGTATGTGTATGTATATACATGTATATGTATATGTATGTATATATATGTATATGTATGTATATCTATGTATATGTATGCAGTGGCGTTTCTAGGTGTACAAAACTGGGGGGGCAGAAAGAGGTCGGGGGAGAGAGAGAGGGGGGGGACAGAGAGAGGGAGGAGAGAGAGAGGGGGGAGGAGAGAGAGAGGGGGGACAGAGAGAGGGGGAGTGTCAAATTACATACTGAAGACCACAGGACCGCATACATTTACATACACAGCGTGGGGATGTCATAGTAATGCACCTTCATACATGGAGTAAAGGTCACCATCACAAAGTAATTCTTAACAATAACAACAACCGTAATGCTTTAGCATTAAAACACCATAGACTGTAAATATAAGGAAAACACAGACACTCATCATCGAGGTCACAATATCAATCGATCCAGCAGAGGCAAAACACAGAAGATCAACAAAGTATATGACATAAATGAACTTACCAAAGCTGAAGGCTCACTTGAAAAGAAAACCGGCACGGCGGTCCTTCCTCTGACAGAATGTGTCTATCACTTTGGGGATGAAGTCCTGTAGTTGCTGGATCAACTGGCTTTCAATTGAAAGCATGGCCAATGCGTTAAGTTGCGGCTGTCCCATGGTGTTGCGAGTGAAAGTCTTTATCCTTTTGAGGGTGGAAAAGTTCCTCTCTGACTAGGGTTGGGAACCGAAACTCGGTTCCAGATGAGAACCGATAAGAAAATGCCGGGTACCCATACAAAATACACAATTTCGGTTCTGCTTAACGGTTCCTAAATGCGGTAGACCCTGTATTCCAGCGGGTCCGTCTGCACCGCGGTGCTGCGGTGACCCGGTGGAATACAGGGCGGACCTGGAGAATCACAGAACGGCCGGTCGTCAGCGGGCCGTTGACGGCCGGCTCGGTACGCTGACGGCCGGCACCGCCCTTCATTTTTTTAAACGGCATCATATAAATTGCGCTGACAGGCGACAGAGGTCCACAGTTGCCCCCGCAGCGATGCTCCCCCCGCCCTCCCGTAGACATTTCACGAGCTCAGTCACTTCATAACACCAAAGATAGGTCGCGGTAAACACTCTGAAGTGAGGCTCCACTACACTAAAAAAGAAAAGGCAAAGTGTAATGCCTGTTAATAGCTTGCCACAGGCATAGCTCAGTTAAAATAAAGCACAGCTATTGTGCAATACATTTGTATTGCATGTATATTTTTTAGTAACAATTTCAGTTAAAGCTTTTAAGAATAAATATATTTTTGTTATCTAAACGTTTGACCTCTTTATTTTACAATTTTGGAATCGAAACGGGGAATCGATAAGAACCGGAATCGGAATCGATAAATTTCAAACGATACCCATCCCTATCTCTGACTCGGATGTCGTCATCGGAGTTGTCACTATTATTTTGACCAAAATAACAGTCTCAGCAAACGTTTCCTCCAAGTTGTTCTCGTGAATGGATTTCAACAGACAGGGCAGTGTTTCCAGTGTGAAGCTCACTGTGGCGGTAGAGCGTGGTCAGCTCAGACTTCAACTTCTCCTTGTTTCCCAACGCAGGCCACAGTTTCACGGCGCAGTCAAGCTCAGGTGTAGGAAATGACAGGACATGCTGTGGGAAGAATGAGCTGTCAACAAGCTTTGCAGCGATCAAATGGTCACTCTGTGAGAACCTCTGTTCCACCTGTGAGATGACTGTCACAAGCCTCCTTCATCACCGGCGCTGTGCTGCTGACTCGTCGGCCTGGCTCGTCTGTTCCATCATGAGCAGTGGCGGCCAATGCATCAGTTTTCTGCCTCATTTTCTGAACATTTTCCTTGAAACGGCAGAGCGCGCTGTTGATCCCAGGTGCATCGATGCTTCGTTTTTGCAGAGTGTTGTATAGAACATCCACTTCTGGCATAAGCAACGAAAAAAACTCCAGGAGCTGCATAAATGCTCGGTCCCGCAGTTTCTTTGACAGGCCGTATGCCTCACTTATGGTGACCGCATCCCATCCTGGTTGTGCGCGTATATGCTTCATACACTGAAGTAGTGCATCTCAGGTCTCCCAAACCGCGTTCACAGTTCTGCTTTTAAAGTTCCATCTCACAGCCGGTGGCCGTGGGATGCGTCTCTGTGTTGCCTCTGCAAGAGCTGCAACACGTTTTGGAGCACCGGAGAAAAAAGTGGAAAAAGCAGTTAGATCTGCAAAAAACACCTTCAGGATGCTCATCCTTGCTGAACACAGTTGCTGCAGGGTCAGGTTCAGTTGGTGGGCGTAGCAGTGAACAAACTGAGCGTTTGGGTACGTCTCCTTCATCACCGTCTGTACCCCGCGCACGTTACCGCTCATGACGGCCGCCCCGTCATAGGTCTGAGCGATTAGCTTTTCTTTCAGCTTCAGGGGTTCCAGAACAGCCTTGATGCTGTTAGAGAGACCTACACCAGTTTTGTCCTTTACTTCCACAAACTCCAAAAAACGCTCTGTAACTGTGAGGTCAGGCATAATGTATCGCAGCACAATCACCATTTGCGATTTACAGGAGACATCGGTTGTGTCGTCGGCCTTAACGGCAACAAATGATGTGTTGTCCACTTGCTTGGCTATTTCCTCCCTGTACACATCATACATGCAGTCCAAGAGTTCATTCTGTATGGTGCTTGATGTCCCTTTTGAAAACAAGCTGAGCTTCGTAGTGCCGTTGAAGCCTGGAATCGCCCTCACACATTGTCTCGAAAATTGACCTGAATATCCCTGGATTCAGAGAGTCCGCCGACTCGTTGTGGCCCCGCAGTGCTGTCTCACATTTCCCACACAGTTTAATACAGGTGATGATCCGACCAAGCACGTACCTGTTTTCTTCCACCTTCCTATTATGAGAATCAATGCCGCGTCTGTAGGCGCTGTCAATCTGAGCTGCAACATTCACCCTTCCAAGTAATCCCAATTTTACGGCATTTTCCAAATGACTGTTGCTGCTCTCATGCTTCATTGTCCTCTCCGAAAGATGCTTTAAGTCCTTGTAACCTGTCCTCGACCAAGTACCTTGATCTTCACCAAAAAGCAGGCAAGGAAAGCAAAAGAGGGAATTCTTCTGGATGCTCGCCGTTAGCCATTTCTTTTTAGCAAACCACTCAGCGTTAAACCCACATTTAACTTTGCCCGCAGTCTGGACCATTTGGAAATCCGGTGGATGGTGGGCACCGAGGCGCTTTACCTCCAGTTTCTCTCCGAGACTAAGTGTCTCAAATGTGTGCTCCAGTAAATGGTCAACTTCATTCATTTTCTTTCAGTTTTTTACTTCTTTTAATCGCTGGTGATGTTAGCTATATGCTGCTCTCTCGTCTCCTCTTCAAACTACACGTGACGTTTCGCAGCACTGCACACTTGAGTACTTACAGCCAATCAATTCTGAATTATGTGAGATGACGTATGGTGGGGATGGGAGCACTATGCCCCTACGGTCATTATTTTTTTGCCACACACATTAAATAGAAAAATACTCTGAGCATGCGCAGTGTAGTTTTTACAATCACCGTTCACTTAGACTGTGAGAGGGAGGGACAGGATCGGGTTTTGTCCCACATGGCTCTAAACAGCTCAAAACGGCACTCTAGACACTAATTAGAAGAACACAGACTAAAACAGAAATGTACAGACGAATCAGATTATTAAACATGACCTTATAATATATTTTATATGTTTTTTTATTTATTTTTTAGTATTTTTTTGTAATCATTATTTGTAATACTTTCTTCTGACACTAGGTGGGGCTGTGCCCCACCTGCCCCTAATGACCCGCCGCCACTGTATGTATGTATATGTATATATATGTATATATATGTATGTGTATGTATGTATGTATATATATGTATGTATATATGTATGTGTATATATATATATACACACATCAGGGTTTCCGTTAGCCGGTAATTACCGGTTTTTAGCTGGTAAAATTTATTAAAAACCGGTAAATTCAAAACCTGCCGGTCAAAATGTCTGGTAATAATTAGGGAGGCTCCGATAGATCGGCCGCCGGTCATTATCGGCCGATATTCACTCTTAATAGTTTGATCTGTGCTCTCTATAAAGGCCGATCAGGAGAGCTGGATCTGATCGATATGGACATAAACGCGAGTGAAGTATAACCGGACACGCGAGAGAGATCAGATCAGCTGCTGAGTCTGACCGAGACACGCAGCTCTGCATGATCACCTGAAGCCCCGCCCTCTGTTTAGCGAGCTGCAGGAGCTGCATGAGAAACTGACGGGCTGTCAGAGAGAGAGAGAGGGAGGGAGAGGGGAAAAGAGAGGATCCGTTTCTCCCGTGTTATTATTCAAAGTTAATGTAAACTTTTGAATAATGTACGTTATCTACTACAAGTAGTTTGTTTGAATGTAATAATTATGTTGTTTGTTGTTTGTGGAATAATTTATTGAAAAATGAATCTGAATTTTTCGATCTGTTACGATTATAAACTGAAGCAATATAAAAATGAGCCCCGTGAACTGAGTTTTAAACTGAAGCATATCTGCTCATAGTCCGGTAATTACCTGCTAACGGAAACTCTGCTACACAACTCTTATTATTATTATTGAAATATGACCGGTAATTTTCAAATGTGTCCGGTAAAATAAATTCTGCCCGGACATTTGACCGGCGAGAAAAAATCCTGGCGGAAACCCTGATACACATATATACATACATACATATATGTATATATACACATATATATATATATATATATATATATATATATATATATATATATATACATATATGTATATATATTTAGTTGCAAGTCACTTTGGATAAAAGCGTCAGCTAAATGAAATGTAATACCGTGTTAAATTCAACATGTCTTGTATTTTTCAACAACAAGAACAAGAAACGGCATCCATCTTCTTTGTTGTTGAGTGTGTGTGTGTGAAAGAACATTATATCACAAGATGGATGCCGTCGTGTTATTGTCACGTGTGTGTGTGAAATTACTATAGATGAATACACTCTTACACCAAATAAATAAGTAATAGATACAAACAGAGAGATTACCTTTCCGGTGACGGAGGTTCATAATCAGAGTCATTACTGTCCCCTTCGTGCGTGACGAGATCACTATCTTCCGACGGAGAGTCCTGAAATACGATGTCCAATGCCTCCTCGACGGACAAAAAAGTCTTCTTTCTGGCTGCCATTGCTACAATGAAGACAAAGAAAACAAATCCTGCTGTTTCGCTGATCGATCTGCCGTTCTCTGCTCTCCTGTCGCCGCGGGACATGCTATGCTACGCTATAGCCTAGTATGCAGCGTACAAAGACTGGGTCGTGCGTAAATCAGCTCTATTGCCTTTATTTATACTTACGCAAACTCCTATCTCTGGAACCCATTGGTCGATTTGGGTGATTGACACCTTTTTTGAATCGTTAGAGCCAATCGAATCGAGTAGCAGTTTCAAATTACGTAAATACGTCATGCCTGCGGAGGGGGAGCTATGCGTAAAAAGCAGCTCCCGCAGCTGAATCCACGGACTGTTAATCGTTGGACCTCCTCTTCTGCCGTGAATGAAAGGATTGATTCTCAGTAATCATTTTAAAGTGACAAGAGACATTGGATTAACCCTGAGCAGCGTTTTTATTCCTTTGAACACAACTTTTGATCATAAAACAGCCAAGGTAAGACCTAATTATTGTCAGGGATTTGAAAACTGATATTGTTTACTTGCTATGTTGTAGCTGCCAGCTCGGTTAATGTTGTGCCTGTAGTGATGGGGTGTACACCCATGGAATCTGTGGAATCTCAGCTTTCAGAAAATGTGTTGTTTGTGCGGAAAGGATGAATTATAAATGATCGTTTTTGTGAGTTATGAGCAGACATAGCAATTGCCCGTTTTTGACATGGGGTCATTTAGAGGCTTCTTGTGAGACTTCTTTTTCGAATTTTTTTTCTTCTTTTTCGTATCGTCAGTAAGCCAAGTTTCCTCCGGTCAGATGGGTATGGAATATTAATAGTTTCATGAATGACACTTCAGATATAGCACTGTTGCTACATATATAGCATTTTCGGACCCGAGCTCGGGTCCGTGTGGCTTAAGAGGTTAACTCTGTTAAAAGATGTGAAAAAATATGGCTTTGATCCTATTCTGCAGCCTCTGATTAAATACATCACAAAAGTCATGGCCTTGACTTGCCATTCTCTACTGAGAAAGTCCATGGCACTATATGTCAGATAACTGGGGACAACTTGGGTATGCATGGAATTCTTGGGTTTACAGAATCGTTTAATGCACGTCATTACTGTCGCCTGTGTTTGGTCGAAAAAGTTGATGCCCAGACTGTACAATGAGGATGACCACAAGATAATCTTGCGTGGAAAATACATTTTTGAAATGCACTGCAATGAGTTGCAATCAGATCCACAGACCTTATCAGTATTTGGTTTTAAAAAAGAATTCAACTCTCAACAACCTACAGTTCTTTCATGTTAGTCACAATTATTCTTTGGACATAATGCATGACATTCTCGAAGGGGTTGCTGAGTTCGAGATGAAGTTACTTCTCTCTATAATTTATGCTTTTGACTATGGGTACTTGGAGCGCAAAAACCGTCCTACAAGGATTAACTTGGACAGTATTGGCAATAATATAGGCCTCAATTCCATTCAGACTCTTTGTCTTGTGAGAAACATTCCTTTGCTTTTTGGTGACATTGTGCCAGAAGGAAACCAAAACTGGCCTTTGCTGCTGCTTTTACTGCAGATAATCAACATATTTTCTCCTTCTGTTACATTAGGCATGACTGTGCTTTTGAAACATCTGCTAATGGAACATCATGACTTGTTCAAACAGCTGTATCCACATAGACACCTAATTCCAAAACATCACTTTATGATACACTATCCAGTAGGGCTGTGCAATTAATCGTATTTTAATCGCAATTACGATTATGGCTTGCGACGATTATGAAAACAGCATAATTGACAAAATACGATTATTTTGCTGGGTGCGCTTTCGCCTCTCCCTAAAAGCCCACTCGGCCACGTGGGAGTGACATGTGTTGTGAGTGTTCAGCGAGAGCGAAGATGTCAGAACAAGAGCAGCAACTCGTTAAAAAGAAGGGTAAAACTATTTCCACTATTTGCAAGTACTTTGCCATTACATTTCACATTGCTAAAGATATGTGCACTGTTAGCAACCAGGGCTTTAAGCAACTTGTCAACACGTTGGATAAGCGTTACGCGATGCCCTCTCGGTATTATTTCAGCAGGTCTGCGCTGCCTGCACTATATGACAAATGCCGTGGGGAAGTTGAGAGAGATGTGGCTTCAGCTGACTACTTTGCTACCACAACAGACCTATGGTCTAGCCCAGGGGTGCCCAACCAGTCGATCGCGAGATGTGGCTACAAATAGAACAACAATATTCTGTTTTATCGTTAATGTCCTGTAACATAATCTTCCTGTGCCAAAATAATGCACTTGAACGCATCAAAGCTTTGTGATTGGCCGGCGTCACATGTGTCGGAGCGTGGCTGAGGGTCTTCAGTACAGGTGGCAATATCGTCACCTGCCTGCGCTCATCTCTGAAACCAGACCATGTAAACAGGCTGTTGTTTCTTGCAAAAAATCTTTAAGAGATGACATGAGCAGCCCTACCAGCATTTGCCATGGTGGCCTACATTTTTTTAATTTGGTCTTAAATTGTAGTTCAACATTTATTTCCTGTTACTTCTGGACCATGACGGTTGGCCAGCCTGAGTGGAATATGTTGAATATGTTTTACCAAAATGTTGGCTATATGTTAAGGAGTTTTCAGTAGGTTGTGACAGTGCACTGCATCATATTTAATTTATTTTGGTCCAATTTATTTGTATTTATCATATTAATAATATATGTTTAGTATGGTTTTGGAAGTGCGCTCCAACATATTTGTTCTTGTTTATTGGTAAAATATTATTTGTTTTAAAGTTCAATAAATGGTCAATAAATAATCGTGATATCAATTATTGACCCAAATAATCGTGATTATGATTTTTGCCATAATCGCACAGCCCTACTATCCAGCTTGTATTAGAAAAATAGGACCCCTGATACATATGTGGAGCATGAGATTTGAAGCAAAGCACAAAGTCTTCAAAAACACACAAAATAAAAACTTCAAAATACAATTTTTATTTTTTATTTTAAATATTTTAAAATCAAATACAAATGTAATAGAGTTTTATAAGTGTTGTCTCAAATATAGTTTGATAAATATATGTAAGCAGCGTCTAACCAACATTTGTATTGTCTATTGTAAACAGTTTTATCATGGGTTACCATCACCATTAGTCTACAATAGCATTTCACAAGAGCCGGGAAGAAGGCAATGATTTATTATCCAGCAACACTGTTTTTGTCCCGCTACAGCTTTTGCTAATTCCAGGTTATTGCTTATTCCATTACTTTGAGTGCAGTATCTGTCATTTCTAATGTTGCATTATTTTGTCTCAAATGCATTAAAAAGCTCATTATTCTCCCCCTCTCTCTGTATGAGCACCCAAACACTAATAATAGTTACTCTGTGGGTATGATTCTTCCCTGCTTGTAGAAAGAACTCGTCTTACACTGGCTTCATATTGGATGAAGGAGCAGTGAAGCCGGCCGGTGGTTATTGTAGTGTACAGAAAGTTTGACTTGTCCATTATAAAAACAGCATTGTTTGATGTGTTTGTAGTTTTCATGCTGGCTACAGCATCCAAACCTTTCTCCCAAGTACATGCAGTCCTTTGAAGCTAATGTGCTTGCAGGATTCTTGCGGTTTTGAATTCTTATCAGCATGGTTGATTGCATCAGCTAAACTAAATGTTATGTAATATTGATTATGCCTACAACACGACAAACACATATCCACATTTAGGGACAGTGTTTTTCGTACACTTGCATAACTCTCACTACATAACCTTTTTGTAAACTTTTTACACCTTTTATGGTTAAATTAAGTTTCTGATTAAATGTTTGCTTCCTTAGATGTCATTTTGCCTTAACATCCACGCTTAGGGTTTAGTTGTATGGTAACATCTTATATTCTACAAATATATATCGCTCTTACCGTTTCTGTAGTCTTGCATACTGTGTATATATGCAGAATAATGTTCTGCCTTTAGCATTTGTTTTTGTTTTGATATTTCCCCTTGGAGGTAATGCTGAGTTAGTGTCTCTTGTGAGTTTTGGACTGAATTATGTATTCTGGTGCATAGCGCTTTTAATAAGGATGCATAAGAGTCTGTAATGTTATAAATGCACGAATGGATTATGAATGGCTTTTAATTTGAAATCTCAGCCTGAGTTGGTAGAATTTCTTTTTTTTTACCAGCGGTGGGCAGTTTCAGGATCGTCACCCTCTGCAGTGCAGAACATCTAGCGTCAATGACCCCCTTTACAGGGCAAGATTCTGAAAGTAAGAATGAAAGTTAGCAACACGGAAGGAAAGCTTAGAGAGAGACAGACGGCCTGAACTGGGTCATCAAAGGCTGTTACCTCAATTCATCTCTAATAATATCCCCTCGCCCTGGGCCCAGGTCTGCTGGAGTTGCTTGTATAATGGCTCAGACTGCTTGATGGATGACTGTGCCAGGCAGCACTATAGGCTTCCAGACTGTTGTATGGCTCAGAGATTGCCACCGAGGATAACCATGGTCAGCAAATTAATTCACAGCTCTCTAAAGAAGCAGTCGGTGCTTTCAAACTCATCTGCCTTTAAGAAATGACAATTCCCGTGTCACCGCGTTTCCTTGTGAGCCTGCGGGATGTTCTCCTGTCCTGTTTTGAACACGATCGGTGTGACTGAAGTGACTTATCACCTATACAGTATCTGAACTGCAGTTTATTCTGCAGGATATGGGTATGTCAGTAGATATTTAATTAACACCTGAAGGCTGTGTAAGCCTTAACGCTGATCACTGATAACAACCAGCTTGCATTCCATTGCATTACAAAGCAATTTTTTATGTCTATTAATAGTTTGAGTATGTGCTGGGACAGGAAGATCAGATACTCCTGGACAGAACTTTGATTACAACATCAGAGGAGCTTCTATCTCACCGAGGGAAAGGCTCCTTTAGACCAAGTGGAGCTTTGGCTCACAGCTCTTAATTTCATGTAATTGTGGTGGGGGAATAGTTTGACCAGCTTGAATACAGAATGATGCCTTCTGCTCTTTTTGGACTGAATGAAAGCTTTCTGACACAAACCTAAATACAAACCATGTTAACTAACATTATAATAAACAAAGGAGAACTTAGTCTTTTTAAGATGACTATCATTTGTTTTTAGAAAATTATAACTTTGGTTTGCATCTCACATTGCTTCGGGAGATAAAGTAGAAACTCATGCAGTGGCGATTCTCTTGCTGCAGATATTATAGTGGAGGCAAATGGATGACTTAGCTGAATAACTCTTTAATCGGAGAACATTTACATTTCCAATAATATTAATGAGGAATAACTAAGGTATTTGCATGTTAAGTAGCATTAATGATATATTTAGTATAACCATCGTACTAAATATAAGAAAAAGTGCTGGGACTGATATTCCAAAGGGATCTGAAAAAGGCTCCAGCTGTTTCTGCTTCATGTGGATGTCTTCCTGCTATTGCAGTGAGTGAATGGATGTTACCTCTCTCATGGTGTTAGCACTGCCAGCAGGAGCTGGGAATAGCCATTAGTATCATTTTTCTTCAGAAACTGTAAATTATTTGGGCAATGGTAAATGGACTGTACTTATATAGCGCTTTATCCAGTCTTTAAGACCCCTCAAAGCGCTTTACGTACTACATGTCATTCACCCATTCACACCCATTCATACAGAGCAGTGTATCTTACTCTAGGACCTAACATTCACACACCATTGGCCATGCCATCGGGAGCAACTCAGGGTTAAGTATCTTGCCCAATGATACATCGACATGTTGACTGCACGGGCTGGGATCGAACCACAACCTTCTGGTTGAAAGACGACCGCACTCCCTCGCAGTCGCAATCTCAATAGCCTTCTCCCCTCTGCTTTCATTTTAGTGTCAGACTGCTTTGTTGGCATTAAATATGCTTATACGTTAACATTTGCAGTGGGAAACCAGTAATCTCTGCTAACTCATTTGTTTTGCTGAACAAGACCATCGACATCATCGTTACTCCAAGATCTAGTTTTTCTTGAAAACCCACACATTGGCATTAAACCGTCATTAAAGTGCAAATGAAAGACATGCAATGCAAAGCAGTGAAACACACATCCTCAATCACACAATACATGGAAGTCACAAAAAATGACTTTGATTTGTTAATCAGTCCTTTTATTCACAGTTTAAGGCGAGACACCCCAGGTGAATAGGGTACTTTTTTTTTACTTAAAGGTATCAGCTAGACATTTCTCCAGTTAATTACTTACAATAAGGCAATTGTCTTTTGTATTACAAGTTTTCTGAAATAGCATGTTTAAATATGCAAATTATCCATTATCTCATTAAATATGCAAATATTTTAACACATTTCAGGAATCGAAATCTGAACTTTGGATAAAGCCAGATTCAAAATTCTTGTTTCATTTTGTAGTCATATTAGTATCTAAGGCTTTTACAGAAGGGATATTGGATATCTCTTTTTATCATTCCATAAATCAGAAAATACTGTCAACAGCCCTAAAATATCAATTTTCGCCATGTTTTTAGGTATACAATGTTGTATAATTCAGGCTATGAATGATATATGAACAAACCCTTCTGTAAAAGCCTTCATAATATTGATAGGAATATAACTGGAAGGTTTGGTGTATGTACTGAAGTTGAAATTTCGAACTCAGAGTAGGAGAAAAAACTCATTTTGAGAAAACGACCTTTAAAGATTGCAGTGAGGCGCTAGCTAAACCCTCCTGTTCTTTGGATGACAGCTTGCGCCTCGACGCACTCCGTGAAGGTATTTCATGTTCAGGGTCATTTTTTTTTTATAACCTTGCTTCGTGCAAGTGACAATTGTTGTCGTCTTCTCTGTGAACGTTTTTTTCGCCGTTCTTTTAGCATTTTGAGATTTCTAGTGGAAAGCTAACCAGGAAGTGTTTTAGCACACCACGTGACGCATCTGAACGAATCACGTTGTCAGAAATTGACACCAGCCAATGAGATTTCGTTTCTTGGTTTAAGACCCCTTTGTGCTTTCACGATTGGTTGCTGATACAAAGGAAATGACCATATTTGGATCCGATGAGATTGTGCAGGAGAGACGGAGCTTTCCAGCGATACCTCTGTTGACATGGTGCACACAGCGGAAATTTCGCAGTACTTTATGTTACGTTAGAATGCTAACTTTTGGTGAATTTAGGAGAAATCTACAGACGCAAATAGACAAACTATAGTAAAATAAACACTTAAATGTGTATTTTGTACGTTTTCCTTCCAAAAGCCTGAAAGAAAACATGTTATGGAATCAAAATAGCACAAAATCTCAAAATTGACCAGTACTTGAAAAACGATGTTTTTGCCTGCCGTGTCTCGCCTTAACAGGTGAATGCATCGTGGAATAAATGATGTGACAGCACTTTTTGTTTTCAAAAGTGAAAGATTGTAGTGGCAGCCAGTGGCAGGGTGGTGTGTTCACTCTGGAAAGGTTCAGATGGATCAGAAATGATTTCCTTCCTTTATTGAATGGTTCTGAATGCTGTGTAATTTTGGGAACACATGTTTGAGCATTTGCTGGCAATCCTTAGTGTTTTTCTTTTCTTTTAAGGTCTTTCACAGCATGCTATGTTGAACGTCTTATGAGCTTTAGTGTGGTTTGTATCTTCATAAATGTTCTTGATAATATCATAAGGAATATGCTGGGCATTGACAGGTTGGCCAGTGTATTGTTTTTAATCACAGTTTTTTTTAAATGCCTCTTTTAATGTCTTGACGGTTTCTAAAATCAGGATTTGTTTTCCAGCTGGCAGATATGTTATGGATTTTATTGTTATTTTGCATCATTCTAATGTGGTAATGACGCCTGAAATGTAGAAGGGGGAAAGAACACCGTTTATTTCCCTATGTGTTTCTATAGTGAAGGAGTATATTTTTCGTATTACATACTTTACTTCACACATGCCTGGTCTACATTCAAATGTTTTGCCATATTTTTGAACACATTTTCAGAAAATCAGCAAAAGAAAATACTAATAAAAGTGAATTTCTAACCACTACTGTTAATGCAAATATACGTATTTCAATTTTGTTTTTAATTCAAGATTCCATCCAGGTTTTTTTATTTGTGGACTCAACAGATGGATGATAATTGTCTAATAACTAGGGATGGGTATCGAGAACCGGTACTAAGTCAATACCGGTACCTGATTGGATGGTATCGGTATACCGTTAAGCCGCTGGACAAACGATGCTGCTATCGGTATATGTGTTACGTCTACTTCCTTAGTTTAACTTTAAACTATTCTGGTTGGTTGGGAACCCTCATCCCGTGTGATGTATCCGGTTTGAGACCCCTCTGATTGGCCACTGTAAATGCCACTCGTCATCTCTCTCAACAGCGCTCTTATTATTGTTGTGAGACTCCCGCAGGCGTGGTGGACAGAGCGAAGTGATCGAAGGTCTGGGTGCACTTTAAAAAATGTATGTATGTGGCGATAGTGCAAGGTGCAATCTATGTACTCAATCAATAGTTGCTTGTAAACGGGGTAACACAAGCAACTTAATGAAGCATTTGCAAGCGAGACACTCATTCAATCTAAAACGGTGCAGCGTATTTGACAGCCTAAACAATGTGGCTGCTAGCAATACTGCTAGTGCTAATATTGCTAGCGCGCTTCAGCCGTGCCATGTGTAAAGGTGACCTGAGAGGTCTTGCAGGCACATCGCCTTGTCTTTTTTTAGTTTATTTACACTGACAGTGTTTTAATGTGAGCTCCTACACCTATAATAATTTGGCCTTTCATTGAATGCTTTATAAACCAGTTAAACTTACAGATGTCATTGTGAATTGGAAAACTGCATTTAAATGTTGTTAAAGGTCAACGTTTCAATGTATGGTTCAGCAATTGTTGGTCGTTTACTAGGAATTGACATATTTTAAGCTCAAATACTTTGTTCTATGTTTAGACCTTCACACATTTTGACGTGTTTCAGTTCAGCACATCTATTATGTGATTTAAAAGTACAATCCAGAATAATATACGTACTCGCCTTTATCTTTTTGCCATCTTAGCCTTTTTACCAATTTCTTCATATCACAGTTTTTCATGATGTCACTGTAGGACAGTGGTTCTCAATTTTTTTCTGTCAGGCAACCCCTTTGGAGAAAAAAAAAAGTTGGGCCCCCCCCAACACAAGTCAGGCTCAGTGGTGGCGCCAGATATTTATTTTGTGGTGCTGTGGGGTAGCTTGACGTTTCATAGAGGGTGCTCAAACATTTAGGGTTTCCCATTAATGTACCGGGCGCTACAGCAGTGGCGTTTTCTCCTGGAGGCCAAGGGAAGCCAGGCTTCCCCTGTTTTTCGGATTGTAGTTATAATTTTAATAAATAAATAAAAACACAGTTTAGGAAATTCTTTGTGTGTTGCTGCCGGTCCATCTCTCCCCCATTCTCAATGAGTATTTTTGAGAGTGAAACAGCACCCCTCTAGATGTTATGGTGAAACAGTAGATTGCACTCACTGTTGCGAGAGGAGGCCAGCCGAAATTGGCTTCCCTTGGTGAAAAAAATGGAGGGATTGACCAATCAGACAAGGCTCACGTCATGCCCCTGCCAACCTGTGATTAGTCAAGGCCATGCCAAGGGAAGCCAGAGGCGGCTGGCTTCACAATCCAATCAAATCGCATCAACTTAGTGTTGCAGTGACGCATCCTAAAATCCGGAAGTAAGCTGCGTTCGGTTTCCCTCGACAAAAAAGCAATGGGATTTCTCCATAGGATTTTGGAAAATAGCTCGAAATAAGGTCAGTTGAAAATGAACCTGTTAGATAAATGCACATTTTGTTCAGTCGGATAATATCCACATGTCTACCCTACTTTTATAATTTTCGAATCATAAATCTAATCGATAGAAGATAGATAGCGTCACTGCACCACTCTCACCGCCGTTGGAAAGTAGCAAGCAACTGAAGCAAGTGCAATTATGGAGGGTGGAGATTTGGAGTATTTAATCAAAAATAATTGTACTAAACTTCCGCTACAGCAGCAACAACAAATACAATCTGATGACAAACTGGAGCTGTGTACAGCGAGGAAAAAAGGAGCGAATCGGACGTAAAACGTTAAAGGTCTCCTGATTTAGTTTGTGAATGAATGCTTATTAGAGTTTCGGCTGGAGAGTGCGTGCAGACCTGTCGGTTAGATAACAGGCGTGTGTAAGTCCTGCATCTTTATGATGCAAATGTGTGTAAAATGATACCGGGTGCTGTAATCACTCATCTGATTACGTTATTACATTGACCACCACACCCCCGACCGAAAAGAATGGACGTATTATTGGCTTCCCCTAATTTTTTTCCCACGCTACTGCGCTACAGTGGAATTTTCTACTGCAACACTCCCCACGTAAATACAGTGTGACAGTTACAATGAAGGCTCCAGGCATATAGGTGTAAACAGGGGTAAAGTGCTATTTTTATAGGTGGTGTGTGGACCTCACATAGGGGGGTCCGGGGGCAAGCTCCCCTGGGAAGATTTATTTTTAAATATTGACGTTAAAAGCATCAATCTGGTGCACTTTGAGAGCAAAATTAAGAGATCTATGGATACCTCTCTCAACACCCATATGAAACAGAACTGTAAACAGATTTACTATTTCTTTATGGATATTTTACAAATCACCCTTTTAAACTTTATTCTTGTTTTATTGTCATATAGTATTTCATACCTGTTTTTCATTTATTCTCTTTTTTTATAACTATAATGATCATATAAACGTGTGCCTCGGAAATAATTGTTTACATTAATGGTGACCAAAACGTTTGAGACCCACTGAGATAATAACACTGAGTCTTTTAGCTCACTGAGTCTCTCAGTCTGACAGGAGAGGACTCTCCTCCACTTTGTTGTTGAAAAAACTCCTTATATCTGTATCTCAATGTCGAGTATACCTGCTGCAGAGCCACTATTTCAAGTATACTACGTCATCGAGTGGCGCCGAATGCTGGGCATTTAACATGCATTTAAACAGTCCTTCGGCGCCACTCGATGACATAGTATACTTGAAATAGTGGCTCTGCAGCAGCTCTACTTGACATTGAGAAACGGCCAGGATGTGTTTATAGACTGGGTCCAGTAAGGTTACTGACACATTATCTTTTCCATCATAACATCTCTTTCACTCTTAATGTCTGTTCCCTTAAAACATTGTGATAATTCATGTAAGTTGACTCTTATAGAACCACTGAACAAATGATCCTTACAGTCTGCATGGATAACTATTGAAAATGTAGGCGTCAATGTATTTAGTTCAATTTCCCTGTTGTGTTTTGTGTTCATTTATTAGGTGGATAACAATATCCAACAAGAAAAACCCTTCCCCTGGCTCTGGTTTTTAGCTTGTGAAATCTATAGCCACTTAATATTGTTCAGCTTTAATGTAAAATCAACAGGGTTCGTACGGTCATTGAAAACCTGGAAAAGTCATGGAAATTCAAAATGCAAATTCCAGGCCCTGGAAAAGTTATGGAAAACAATAATTTTCCCAAAGTTTTGGAAAAGTCATAGAAATGTAACTAAAGTTGCATCAAATATAATTTACATTTTATCTAATCGCCGAAATAATCTACGGTCTCAAGCTGTTATGTGCCATCATGACGCGCATGGTGTTATTTTTTTATATATGAAGCGCGAGCTGTGTGCTCGAGTCTTCCTGTCGGGCCGGCTGAACTCTGCTACTCCGGGTCGCGTCTATCGTTTTTCCAACCCAGTTTAGATTTAACCACGCCTACTTCCGCATTACGCAAGGATCGACGTAGCTCTACGCCAGGGGTGGCCAACCAATCAGAGGTAAAGAGCCAATCATTTTACTGTGTTACTGCAAAGAGCCACATCATACACACATGCTGGGTGTATGTCCCCGACCTCTCTCTCCTTCTCTCTTTTGCACTCAGCCTTTCTGTGTGCCCCGACCTCTCTCTCACACATACAAAATGAAAATCTAAAAATGAACAATAATTGACACACACACACACTCAAAGACACACCCTCCCATAGAGACACACACCCTCTCACATACAGAAACATATACCTCTGCTCAGCCAGATTTCCTATAAATGTCACAGTGCATGATATTGACAGAAATGGACTTAAACCTCTCCTACCAGTATTAAGACCAGAGGCCAGTTATTGTCAATCATTAATATTGTGTCTCACACACAAACTCTCAGTTAAAAACATTTGAAAAAAGTAGTTATCTTACTATGCATGTTGCTTCTTTGAAACGTGCAGAGGATGTGGAAGGGGCTCAAATGCATGAAAGAGCATCATTTAATAAAAATATGCCTGGCCTTTATTCTGCCTGTATCTCACACGCACATTCATGACCGTCATTTAAAAATAAATGTAAATAAATGACGTGTATTTTAGTTAATTCTCCTCACATGACATCTCAACTTTTACCTAACCCTCTGACTGACAGAAGCTCTGCTGACAGAGATGCACTTTCTCTCTTTTTAATTTTTTTAACCGCGAATCACCAAATTCGGGAGCCCTTCTGTGCCAGTTGCCAGCTTTCCGGGAGCAGGCCTTCTCACATACACATATACCACTGCAAATTGTTACCATTTTGATTTGACAACATTATACTGAGTTATTACGGTTTTATCTGAGTTATATTTCTGCCGATCGGAAGCAGATCTCTCCCTTCACTGTCACATCGCGAGTGCAGTAAAGCCCGCCTCCAGTACTGCAGGATCTGCATTCTGATTGGCTAAAGCACTTCTTTGTGTGTTAACCCTTTGTGAACTGGGATACATATGCGTAAAAAAAAAAAACAATTACAATTCGATATGAATTGAGGAGCCGCATGAGACTGGGCAAAGAGCCGCATGCGGCTCGAGAGCCGCGGGTTGGCCACTCCTGCTCTACGCGATAGCGTCATAGACTTCTTCTTCGGCAGTTATAGCGGTCGTGGTAAAGCAGGATATTGAATAGTTGTTTTTTGTCTTTCCAAAGGATTTGTTGACTGGAAGTAAACGATCCTGTAATCAAAGCCATATCGAAGAGTCCTGAGATTGTATTACTGGTGTTTTATCATCTATAAATAGCCTGTGTGTATCCTCAAATGTCGTTTTCATTTATCTGACAGCATTATTTAATGATACTATTTTATATATATACACACATTTATAAACATATATATATATAAACACACACTTATATGTACTCACACGTATTTATTCATGTATACACACAGATTTATTCATTCATTTATACACACACTCACATGTATACACTTTATATTAATTCATTTGTACACACACACACACACATATATATATATATATAAACAACACAATATAATAAAAACAGTTGCAATAATAACATAATATGGTATGATCAATTCTACCCTTTTGTTTTTGCTCCCATATTTCAATTAAAAGATATTTTTCAAAATCAATATTGGTGGGGGCTCTTTTGCAAAGATAATCAATAACACCACCTGACAGTTGTTGCAGATTATACAGCATACTTGTTACTTACACACATGTGCGATGGTCCCAAAAAAGCCAAAATCTGCACTGTAAAAAAAAATACATTTATAGGCACTCTGAATAAGGGTTGACTGTGTAATAATCATGCCTGTTATTAATGTTATATGTTGTAACAAAATAGACATTTATAACATTATAAATGTCTATCTTTAAATAAAATATTAAATAGATACCTTTACATCCTAAACAGAAGGTCAAAACGTGAATATGTTACATGACAAACAAAAAAATGAAACATTATATATAGGCTATATATACAGATGTTTGCTAATGTATCACTCTTATATCCATCAGGAATTAATATTAAATGATGAATTAACATTACCTCAGCACTGCATAAGTGTGGTCGTCAGTCATATTGACAAAGAAGCACTATTGTATATTAATATGCGGCGTTTAAAAGGATGGTTTTCATTTATCTGACAGCATTATTTAATGATACTATTTTATATATATATATATATATACACACACATTTATTCATTTATAAACATATATATATATAAACACACTTATATGTACTCACACATGTATTTATTCATGTATACACACAGATGTATTCATTCATTTATACACACACTCACATATATACACTTTATATTAATTCATTTGTACACACACACACATACATATATATTAGGGCTGTCAGTCGATTAAAATATTTAATCGCATGATTGTCCGTAGTTAATCGCGATTAATCGCAAATTAATCGCACATTTTTTATCTGTTCTAAATGTTCCTTAGGGGAATATTTTTCAAGTTTTGAATACTCTTATCAACATGAGTGGACAACTATGCTTTATGCAAATGTTTGTTTATCATTTGAACAACACACACAATGACACATATTAAACACAACAATATCTGAACATTACAAATATTCACCTCAATTAAACCTGGAACCTCTCTCATACAATACAATAACACAATACAAAGTGTGTGTGTGTGTGTGTGTGTGAAAAACATGGCTGCAACGTGTGAGTGGTGAGATGAACTCGCTCACCTTTTTTAACATCTAAGCTCACATTTGTAACTGCCATCATTATTGCAGTGTGGATATAAGATGCACTGGACACTTCTGGTACACAATGTGTCTCGTTACCACGCTAAGATTGGCCTTTAAACCAGCCCTGAACTGTCTGTCTGTCTGTGTGGTCATTCTCTCTCTCTATCTCTGTCTTACACTCTCTCCCAACCATGTCTACTTTTTTGCACTGAGCCAGTTGCTCAAACAGACAAGCCTGTTTACATTGTCGGACGACAGGGAAGCTCGCTTCTTCTGAACAACATGCCCAGACAATGAAAATAATCTCTCACAGGGTACGGATGTGGCAGGTGTTGCCAAGTACTTGCGTGCAAGGCCGGCCATCTTGTTGTGTGCCCCTTCATGTTTGGACCACCACTGTTGAGGACAGTCCTCCAGGGCAATAGTAGGCTCTGCCTTGTAGCGCTCCACACAGGTCTCAATACAGTCCTCATCAGACGAAGACTCTGGGGCAACCATGAGAGCTAATCTCTTTTTAGGTGGCTCAGACCTCTCTGGTTGTTCTGGTTGTTCCGGCTGTGCAGGCCTCGCCCCCCTGAGTAAGGCAGTGATCGAACGCCACACCTCAGCCCTGTCAGGTCTGGACAGACACTTCAGGTCCTTAAACCTAGGATCCAGCCCTGTCGCAACTCTCAGCCATGCAATGTGTGTTTTGTCCTTGCGTTTCTCCATGTCTGTTCTGAAGGTCTGCTTGAATATCACCATGTAGGCTGGGTCATCCTCAGAGGACTCCATCAATCTCGATAGATGACACAAAGCAGGCAGCACCACTGAGCATGAAACAAACTTCTCTCCTCCAAGAAGATCAGATATGTACCTGCAATAATAGAGAACAGCACTTCAGTTAGGAGCTTGCTACATTCACACACACATTCTATTGCTCTTTTTCTCTCTCTCTCTCACACACACACACACACACACACACACACACACACACACACACAATCTCTCTCCAACACATTCATTCTCTCACACACACTCTCTCTCTGTCTCAGACACACACATACATTCTGTCACACACACACACATACATCTACACACACACACACACACACACACACACACTTCTAATTAATAAATTACCTGCAGGGCTCCAGCACTGTCTCCAACTGCTGCAGTTTAGCCAGCTCAGCTGTTGTTGGCATGGTAACATTGGTTGTTTGTAGGGCCAGCACATCTCTCAAAGGTTGTTGATTCCTCAGAATGCGTCTGATAATCTCCAGTGTACTGTTCCATCTGGTTGTCACGTCCTGTGTGAGTGACTCTTTTTTTTGACCACTTGCCATTTGTTTTTGTTCGAGCTCTGCTGCGTTTGACGGGCTATGCTTAAAATGACCCACTACCTTTCTGCATTTTGCCAATGCGCCGTTAAACGGACTGTCCTGGAGAGACACTGTGATGGATCGTTGTAGACTATGTGCAGCGCAAGGCATATGCTGGAAAGGGAGCTGCCTGGACGCTGCAATCATGTTGCGTGCGCTATCCGTGGTGAGTGTGGTGACTTTTGGTACAATGTCCCACTGTCTGGCTACCTGCATAAAGTGCTCGGCGCAGTTGTCTGCGAAATGCCGCTCCTCTGTCTTCATAACAGTCAGGGCATGAGACTGAAGTTCCCACTGTGGGTCAAAATAATGCGCTGTGACCCCGAGATAACTGTCATTACACAGTGAAGTCCAATAGTCTCCGGTGAGCGCAACTGTGGAAGTCTTACTCAAATCCTCTACTTTCGCTTTTTGGACTTCATACAAGTTGACTATTTTCGTCACAGTGGTGGCTCTGGAAGGCAATTCATACGTGTAGTCGTTGGATGCGACACGAATTATATCACGCAGTCCCACGTCCTCCACAATGTTTATTGGCCTGCAATCTGTAGCCACCCATTTAGCGATCACTGTAGCTTGCTGCGCGTTGACCATAGACTATATATAAAGGCGTTGACGTGTCCAGGCGTCTTCCCGGCAAACTTTCAAGTGTTGTCTGCCTCAAGCGGGCAGCAGGAGCGGGGCTGTCGGCATCAAATGTGTGCTTGGCTTGCAGATGATATTTTAAACTAGATGTACTCCTATGGTAACTCAATTCACATCGACAGTAATTGCAAATTACTTTGGTCTGGTCGACAGAACCATCTGGTAGGACTTTGAAGCTGAACTTGCCGTTTAAAATACCTTTTCTTGAATCCATAATGTTAATCTCTCTGCTCGTAGAATCTCCCGCCATCTAACTACAACATCAATGCATTGCGCTCTGAAACTACAGGGCGGCCGAGGAAAAAAAATACACTATAAAAAAAATATATACACATGCGTTAAAGGAGCAGTAGGTACGTTTGAGAAACCGGCTTGAGATACACTTTTTGTTATATTCCATGGAATGCTCTTAACATCCCGATAGCAATGAATATCTGAAGTGCTTTGACAAAAAATCCATGAAAAAATTTCATCTGTCGAAGCTGTAATACTGTAAAAAGTACAACCAATCCGTTTAGCCGGCCCGGCTGTTTTCACGACTTTCGTCCCGGTCTAAATTGAGCCGCTCGCTTATTCATATAATCTTCAGTCATTCTTCGACACTATCTTTGTAGTGTTTTTGCAAACACATGTATATCACGATCATATCACAATTTCTGTATTTGATTGCATAGATTTAGTTTTAAGTACATGTATTTTGTTGAGTGCACATGGACTTCTGTATGACTGCCTTCCTGTCCATGTTCATATTAAACCATTATAAATGTCAGTGGAGCAAGCAGGCAATATTAAACCATATTAACACTGTGACTCTGTTCCTAACAAATCCCTATCTGCGACAATGCCAGTTTAAATGCCGTTTCTTGCCTAACAGGGAATTACAAATGCTAAATCAAGCATTGCAAATGAAGGTTCACTGCGCTTGTCAGCATTAGATGGAAATTATTCATGCAATATGAATCTTTTCCCTCCAAGATGAGAGTATGTCATCTGCACCGCATGATGTGTCTTCTCTAATAGATACAAGCAGTCCTATGTTCTGGAAATTAATCGCTGATCTTTTTACAATAATCTTCTTTCACAATATGAGCTGGGTTGTTTGATTGAGCAAACATAACAAAAATGTAGAAACATATTCAAGTTTGACCGAAACAAACTGATTTCCAGGACTCACTGGTGGGAGAGAATCCATAAACCATATGACCGCCCTATTAGCCTGAATCTGGGAGGCTTGAGGCCAATCGTATGAGCTTTATGTATACTCACATATCCTCCAGCAGATGAATGTTCCATTGTTGGAGAAATATTATCTTGAACCAGGCAATCTCAACAAAAAAGTCCATAAAGAATAACAAAAAGGAATTTAAATCGTTTTTTTAAAACCTTGAGATCATAATATTTAGCTTTCTAAAATGACAGCTTTGTTCGTGTTTAGCTGCAGGCAGAAGTGACACATGTTTCAATCTGCATTTAATTAGGAGTTAATTTATTACTGAATTATTTAGTCCTGAGTTACTCATAGTCCTTGCACTTTGACTGTACACACATATTACTCACAGTCTAACACTGTGAAGATTACTTTTTTCTGATGATCCAGTGTAGCCATTCAATGGCTGTACTGCACACACCATCAGGTCACTAAGGTGAGAGCTTTTCTTGATGGTTCCTTGACATTTGTAGTAAGACATGGCTTTTACTGTGGATGCAGCTTTCTTCAAAAACATTCTGTTCTTTGTAGCTGAAATGTCTAATCTGTCTAATTATGAGCTATTGCTTTTTTTCTCAAGCTTTCATTGCAGTCGTTTGCCTTGCCTCCTGCCTAGTTGTAAAGTGTCAATAGCCATATACAACTAATTTGAGGGCTGCTTTGTGACCAGAATCTGATATGACTGTTAGAGAAGATAGTGACCTTTTAGAGTAGAGTGTCTCTAATGAGTTAGGAGTTGAAAAATGTTTTGGAACAACATGCACTTGAATTAATTTCTCTGCAGTGCATAACACTACAGGGGTTCATTTAATTTGAGGCCTGCCATCTACAAAACTCTCAGCAAGAACATCTTACATGTGCATGTGAGTGACTGCATTTCTCACTACTTGTGATCAATATATATATCCTTCCTCTTCTCATGTCTGAATGATTTCCGCCTACAGACTGACAGATCAGTCTCTCAGCTGGATTTGTTTTCTCAACAATGGCAAATAAAACTAACTGTGCTCTTGAGATAATTCTTTTCATCTCTACCGGGTTGATACTCCTCTCCAGGGAGGTTAGCTCGATCTTCCTCTCAGGCAAAAATATAGAAATAGAAAGATGGGGCTTGATACTGTAATTCAGAATGGCACACTAGACATTTTTGCTTTAAGCAATTCCAATGATCATACTACTGTAGACTTGTGACACTAATGACTCTCTAAGAAGACACATTTACGAAAGAAGTATTCTGCTGCCTAAGGCACTCATTTCTTTAATGGCCCACTCTTCTCCTGTCTGTCAATGCTGCCTTAACTAAACTCCAAGTGTCCCTCACCGCCACATTAAGAGATACTAGAAGAATTGAATAATGGCATTACCTGTCACTTTTGAACATGATAATTGCTAATCAAAACAAATGATTACTTTTTCACACTTGTGTGCTACAGCAGATGCAGGAAATATATGCAAAGCACATTTACACACACATATCAAGTGAGAAAGCGCAAGATGTTCATTTTTACAAGTCATTATGTGAATGTATGCAAAGATAATTGTTTGGGGGAATAGCCTCCCTGAATATAGAACCAGAGGCAGTTTAAAATATACCGGTATAGTGGAAAGACTAAGCAATAACACATTTATCACCCCGGACCAAGATGCAGTAACCAAACAAATTCATAACAAGCAGGCCAAAATATAATGAAACGCAAATCTGCGACACGTACATCTCCTCAACAACAGAATTATTCCTATTTTAACACTTAGCTGTGATAAGATGGCAGAGTGCACTGCTTTTTTTTTTACACCATTCTCTCTTAGTATTCCCTGTACTTTCTCCCATAGTTTGTATTTACAAAAGCTTTCTGGAACCTATAGATCTGCTGACACAATTCTGGGTGTTATAACGGGAACAGTTGTTTTTTACTTATTTTTGTCTGGTTTTAATGCTTGATCCTGAGAAATGGTTCTTCATCAGCACTTAAAAAAATATCATTAAACCAATATAAATGAGTTTATTTTTTAATTATTGCATGATGATGCAACACAATACCTATTTACTGTTTTCTAGGATAATGTCAACTCTGCTTATTGCCTCACTTGCACATATTGTTGATCTGAGCCTATTTTCCTGACGGCAACCATCTTCTGTGATCCTCTGCAGTAATTGACAGCAGTCAAAGTGCTCTGCGTAGAAGTCAGTACTTCTCATGTACACAGATGTACAGAATCCCTTACAGCAGGGCTCGACCTTAAGGACATCCCGTCGTCCCGGGGCCGAAAAAAATAGTCGGGGAGGATAACAAATAATTTTGGGACAAATTTGGGACGAGAGTTAAAATAAAAATACCCTGCTAACTACTACAAACGGCGATGAAAATGAAACCGACTGCACGTTTTGTGTAGCACACAGTTGTTAAACCTCCTTGTCAACATAAACACACACGCACAAAACATTTAGCAACCTGCAAAATACCCCGCGAATTCCTGGCCCGCAAATTCGCGGGTCTAGCTATGTACTGAGTGTGTATTTTGCGGGTTGAGTGATGTACAATGGAGGAATTCTGAAATGTTTTACCGTTACATCACAAAAACACACAGCAGAACCAGACCCTGGAGCACCAGCCTCTTTATTTACTTACTCCTCTTCATCCCCTATGGGTAATAAGGCTGAGAAGAGAACCCTCCATCGTATTTAGTCCTTAGCAATATGCTGCGCCTCTCCCCATGTAGGGATGGGTACCGAGCCCCGGTATTAAACGGGCCCCGGGCCGGAATTATTAAAGACAGTGGTAACGTTAAGCTCCTACGTTATCGGACTTTTTATCGGTACTGGAGACATTTAAAAAATATATGTCATATGTATTATTGCTACATACACATTATATTGCAGTTTTAGTTTCGCCAACTCCGTTTCTAATCGCGAGAGCCGATCGCATGACGTAAAATACATGACACTTTTCTCTGTGTGCGGCAAAACAAGCTCGCCAAAATGGCTTCACCGCTCTGGCATTATTTTAAGGTGTCCGAAAAAGACAGTAAAATAGCGGTATGCAACGTGTGTGTGAAGCAGAAATCCTGCAGCTCCGCCCGCCGGACCGGTGAGCGGAGCGAAACACACAAGAGTTAGACCTAACACACTTAGCTATTTTATCTACCTCTGGAACAAGCTAAACTAGTTATTATAAATATATTTATTATTCACTGTCGGGTCACTCATTACTAGATCGGTGAGCTGCATGAGATACTGACAGGCTGTCAGGAGAGAGAGAGGGGGAGGGAGAGAGGAAAAGAGAGCGCTTCCGCTCATTTCTCCCGTGTTATTCTCCAAAGTGAATGTAAACTTGAATAATGTACATCATTTGAATGTAATAATTAAGTTGATTGTTGTTTGTGGAAGCTCCATTGAATGAGCCCCATTAACTGAGTTTAAACTTCACTTTAAATGGAAGATTTAAAGTGATGTTTAAATCTTCCATTTAGGCCCCGCCCACTCGATCGGATCGGCGATCGGTATCGGCCGATACTGATTCCGGCGATCGGCCCCGAAATTGGCGATCGGTGCATCCCTAGCTGCTTTAGTTGTTTTGACTGCTAAAATCCTCTGTTATTCCTCATTTTAAAGCCGATATTCCGTGGGGTCGGGGGGCTCGGGTCCTTGTCACCTTTTCCATACCGGATGAGTTTGCATCCCTGATAATACTTAGTAAGGAGGCCATAATATTTTTGACTCATGGCTGAAGTTAAGTTTCTCCAGCTCTCCCCAGGTTGGCAAAATGCATCTCAAAATGCATCAGGTTGATGCTTTAAAATATGGAATATTCAACATTTTCTTCCGGGGGAGCATGCCCCCGGACCCCCCTAGAGGGATAATATACTTTAGGGCTGTGCGATTATGGCAAAAATCATAATCACGATTATTTGGGTCAATAATTGATATCACGATTATTTTGACGATTATTCATTGACCATTTATTGAACTTTAAAACAAATAATATTTTACCAATAAACAAGAACAAATATGTTGGAGCGCACTTCCAAAACATACTAAACATATATTATTAATATGATAAATAAAAATTAATTGGACCAAAATAAATTAAATTAAATATGATGCAGTGCACTGTCACAGCCTACTGAAAACTCCTTAACATATAGCCAACATTTTGGTAAAACATATTCAACATATTCCACTCAGGCTGGCCAACCGTCATGGTCCAGAAGTAATAGGAAATAAATGTTGAACTACAATTTAAGACCAAATAAAAAAAATGTAGGCCACCATGGCAAATGCTGGTAGGGCTGCTCATGTCATCTCTTAAAGATTTTTTGCAAGAAACAACAGCCTGTTTACATGGTCTGGTTTCAGAGATGAGCGCAGGCAGGTGACGATATTGCCACCTGTACTGAAGACCCTCAGCCACGCTCCGACACATGTGACGCCGGCCAATCACAAAGCTTTGATGCGTTCAAGTGCATTATTTTGGCACAGGAAGATTATGTTACAGGACATTAACGATAAAACAGAATATTGTTGTTCTATTTGTAGACACATCTCGCGATCGACTGGTTGGGCACCCCTGGGCTAGACCATAGGTCTGTTGTGGTAGCAAAGTAGTCAGCTGAAGCCACATCTCTCTCAACTTCCCTACGGCATTTGTCATATAGTGCAGGCAGCGCAGACCTGCTGAAATAATACCGAGACGGCATCGCGTAACGCTTGTCCAACGTGTTGACAAGTTGCTTAAAGCCCTGGTTGCTAACAGTGCCCATATCTTTAGCGATGTGAAATGTAATGGCAAAGTACTTGCAAATAGTGGAAATAGTTTTACCCTTCTTTTTAACGAGTTGCTGCTCTTGTTCTGACATCTTCGCTCTCGCTGAACACTCACAACACATGTCACTCCCACGTGGCCGAGTGGGCTTTTAGGGAGAGGCGAAAGCGCACCCAGCAAAATAATCGTATTTTGTCAATTATGCTGTTTTCATAATCGTCGCAAGCCATAATCGTAATCGCGATTTAAAATACGATTAATTGCACAGCCCTAATATACTTCTCACCTTTTTCACCCCTGACCCGTTTTCATGCCTGGCCCTGCCTTACAGTCCAATCCAGGTTGGCATTTGAAAGCCAATTAATGCATGAGCATGCATGCATATCATTTTGCAACCCTGTCAATATAATGCGCTGATCAACATGTACACAGCCACAAATCCTATGCATCCCATGGAAAGGCTCACACTGCTTAATATGCGTACTGACAATAATATATATCCCATATTTACAGCTGTTTTTCGAAAACAGCACCTGTACTAGAGACAACGCAACACGTGTGTCAGTGTTTTTGAGTTTATCTTTGGTGGTGTATGCTCTGATAGCAACTGAGGAATGACACACAAAGCATTGCAAAAGCACTTACGGTAATTCCTCCTACACCATTGTTCTATTTGAGATATTCATACTTTGGACTCAAATGTCATGCTGAGTTTGTGTTGTGTAAAGAACTTCCATGGAGTTTACAATGAATATCCAAACAGAACCAGCTCTTCATAAGTAAATCAAACAGAAACAATGAATGCCAAGGCTATTAATGGAACTTGCAGAAATAGTTTTGTGAGAAAGTATTTGCACAGAAATGTGTCCTGTAACGAACCTTCATGATGCATAAATGTCAAGCAATGTATTCCCAGAAAAGCACAAGAGACTGGTATTGAAAGGAAACGATGTAAGGGTTGCTAAGGTTTTGCTTTGCCAATGAGAGAACCATTCACTACTTGGGAATTATCTCGTTGCTGCAGTATTCAAAGACTACACCCTGAGCCCGCCTCGAGCCAATTTCATGGCTGATCACCTCACTGTGAGGGACTAAGACAGGGCTATTGCACCCCAGCAGGATAGACTTGGTCTCAGGGGTGCAGAGGTCTCAATGACAATGGCCTCACTTCCAGCACATAGTGTCTCTATTAAAAAGGTCAAGAGCAAAAATAAAATACAAATCAAGCAGAAGCCTCATTTAGGATAATACACTTAGCACTAATGTAAATGTTAATTCCTAATCATACTGGACCCATTCAGAATATTAATTGCTGAACTGCAGTCCTAAAATTGAGAAGAAAGGGACAATTCTTTGAACCCTTGGGTTGGATTATTTATAATACAATCTTAATATGTTAAATCTTCAAGATACTGAAAGACAGATCAATAACAATGTGATGGTTCAATGTAAATCAGTGACGCTGTGCCCAGATGGAACAGCTGTCAACCTTTAATGAACATGAAGGTACAGTTTATGCAGATATCTACTGTTTTATTAAAAGCGTCAAAATCAAAACAACAAATATTGTCCAAGAGTTGTATTAAACACTGGGGGGTCATACATTGAAAATGTGCTCAGAATTGCCAGAACCAGAGATATCTGATACAGCCACTGAATACCATGTTGCTTGTCTTAAGCACATTCATGGGTAACATAATAAGGTTGCTTTCTTTTATAGAAAATTCTGATTTAATAACAACACCACATTGATTATATAAATATTGTGCCACACAATACCCAGTTTATGAGTGTCTTTTGGATTAAAAAACTGAAACCTATCGGGAGTAAATGACTTGCATGACGTTGATAAATGTGCCTAGCTTCCCTGGACTATAGTGAGATTACTTGGAGCAGATGTGTTTATGTTTAGAATATTTTCACACTTTGTACTCTGTGATTCAAGCCCTGGTCTTTGTCCATGTGGGCAGATGTGTCCGGCTGACAGTTATTAATGAAACAGAGATTGTGATGCACAACATGATGCATCAATACAATGATTGAGGACAACTTATTTGCATTCCTTTTAAAAACGTTTAGTCCATTTAAACAAGTTTAACAAGAGATTTCATCTGATTGCAGCTCAAAACAGTAAACACAAAAGGAAAGGAAGATCCATTGTAATAATTATTTATTTATTTTCTGAACTTTGCTGTGCTGTAAAAGTATTGACAGCATGAGGCAGCAGAGTTTTTAAACAAGTTTGAAGCTTGGTTTAGTTGTGTCATTACACTTGGTCATCATAAACAATCATACATTGGTAATTCAATAGAACCATAGGTGACCAGACATAGTAAACAATGAGAATCAAAAGAAGATTTGACATGTGAAGGCAGTGAGATCTTGTGTGTGTGTTTTATAAGTAACTAATATCTTGCCGTACTAAAGCATTTACCTTGAAAATACACTTCTTGAGCTTATCCTAATGAGCTGCTGAGAGGTTGTCCCTTAGCTGTCACCATGCAGGATGCAACAGAATTATAAATGAGATTTTGCTCAATATTAAATTAGTAGTAGGAAATGACAGACTCTCTGAAAAGCTAACCACTGTGTGTGCTGGGCAGGAGAAGCGAAGAACAAGTTACATTGCTTATAGGTTTCAGCTTGAGGAATCCCTGTCATTAGAGGAAATACACTCCATTCAAGCAGCAGAAGGTCCACTTACTCGTAATCTTTGAAATTCCATCCCTCTCTGCCTCCCTCTGACATAAAGTAGGGAGTGGATTTAGAAATAATTCTGCCAGTGGGAGGACTTTAATTAGTGGTGTTAGATGTCCAATTAACAGCTAACCAAAATATACTTCATACTGTTCTGAAAATAGGAAAAGTATGGTGGCCTCTGTCCGAAAAACATTTCATAAATGTAGTAAGTAGAAACCATGTTTTTCAAAGGACATTCTTTACAAAGACAGTCATTTGCAAGCAGGAAATGGCTAATGGAATATATTATAATGTGCTTTATCTTCTTTGGTGGTTTTGAATGAAGAGAAGATGCAGAAGTGTACCTCTCACAGTCTTGTTCTTTTTGCAGCATGATAATCAATAACAGGTGCACTGGACAGGAAAACAAGGTTTCTTCTAATGTAGGAAAACAGAGTTACCCTTTCAAGCTAGGACATTCTGTACTTTGAAGAAGTTCATTTTACAATTTTGGCTGTTGTGTAAAAAAACATATGCAGTTGACAGCTTGTCAAATTGTTCCATGTGTGATTTGTTCGGCTCTCACTCATACCTCATTCACACCAACGGTGTTTCAGGGCCGGTTCGGAGCTGGAGCTTGAAAAGTACCGGGTTTTCCTCTTCACACCGCAGCGGAGCAGCCTCTTAGCTCCGGAATCCGGTTCGTTTCAAGCACCAAAAAATTGTCCGGCCAGAGCAAAAGCACCGCATACGTCACGCTTACGTCGGGGCAGGGGCGGGATCAACTCCTGAACAACAACAAGAAGCCCGCGTTTTATCCAGTTTGTACACAACGATGGAGAAACTTAACAAGCAGCAGTGGTCCACTGAAGAGACCAGCTACCTACTGGGAATCTGGTCTTCCGAAGAGGTACAGAGGAAGCTGGAGCACAATCGGCCGTTGTTGTTGTTGGTGTGAGCTGTGAGGGGTTTCCGCGTGGTTTGGCTTTATGAAGCAGGCACGCAAACGGTTACGTCATGACACAAATGATGACGCAGCACCAGTCGGACTCTGGGCAGTGTGAAAATAGCCGGAGCTAAACCGAAAAACCGGTTCTGAACCTGAGAAGCTCTAGCACGGAGCTTGAACCGGAGTTGCGTTGGTGTGCATGAGGTATCAGAGACCTGCTGCTACATTTCTCAAATGTGTCTGACATTCTTGTGCTAGGTGCTCCTTGTCACTGTTAAATAAACAGGGGACAATTTTCTTCTATTTTTATATCTTGCATATAATGGTGTAATTGATTGAAGGAAATAGGAATGTTAGCACAGTCATACTTGTTAATTGAGAAAAGCATTCAGAGTCTTCGGATTCTGTGCCAAGGTAATGATGTGTTGCACATTCTGTCATTAAGCAAAAAAAGATGTCTCCACTACTAGTCATTAAACCCAAAAGCAAAGTTGTGCGAAGTGCCAAAAGTGAGTTAATTTATGGCAGCATACTTTGAAATGTATCTCTAATGGAAGGAATCAAATGTCACTGATATTGGAATTGCATGAGGTAAACAGCAGAGTGTAATGTTACTAATGCAAATTAATTAATTACAGAAATTAGAAAATCATAATGATATAGCGATGTGTAATACGTGGAAGCATTCAAAGTCTTTAACCTTTCATCGTCATAACTACACTGTAGCTATGTTCGTATGACAAATACAAAACCTTGAACCTATATCTGTTCAAACCATGCTATGCTTTTTTCATCTGGGGCGCCACTGGTTTACATTAAACCATCACATTGTTATCGATCTGTCTTTCAGTATCTTGAAGATTTATCATATTATGATTGTATCATAAATGATCCACCTCAATGGTTCAAAGAATTGTCCCTTTCTTCCCAACTTTGGACTCATTTTGTTTCTTAATTGTTGATTTTTCATGTGATTTAACCTTGAAAACTGCAGTTCAGCAATTGATATTCTGAATGGGTCCAGTGTGATTAGGAAGGAATATTTACATTAGTGATATTATTATGCAAAATTAGGCTTCTGCTTAATTTGTATTTGATTTTGCTTACTAGTATTATTACGTGTTTATTTAGTCCATACTGTACAATATTGTTGCTGCTAATATGAAAAGTCCACATTGGTGATTTTTTATGCTTTAAAATACATACGAAGAATGACCTTTAAAGCTTATTTCGTGTTTTTCAAGGGCCGCAGGACTTTTTACATTTGACTGACGCTATCAGTAATATTATTAATCTCCAGATTTAATTGTTCTCATTAAAGTCTATAAAGTAGCAAACGTCACACACAAAACAATATACACATGCAGCAATTACTTTAATGGAAACTATAACTAATGTGTTTAAAGCAGGGGTCAAGAGCTACTTCCATCACATCGCTTACATTTATTTACATAGCTCATCAGTTGAATTAAGCTACTTTTGTACACGTGTGTGAAATTGCAATACCTAAAGCTTATCAAAAATCTTAACTTCACATCAGGGTCCAAGAAAATGACAATTTCTCACATATTATTATGGCCCACATAGTAAGTACATCACTGAACATTCACATAAATGTCCCTAATCACTACCTGACAAGCATCTTATGGCACATGTGTAAAAATAAGTGCACTCACTCTTTTTTACAGTCAGTGAGATGAATAGCACTGCATGGAGTCCACCATAGAGGTGTATGCTGGAGTGTACCCACTTAGGTTCACTCTAATAGTCATTTAAATGTCCATCAGTCAGTCTTGTTCTGTATTTAGATTTCATGACATTCATGTCAGAAAAAGCTGCTTCAGGTATGTAGAGCCAAATAAAGCAGACATGTTCAGTGCTGCTTGGTGAATGTTCTTATAGTTTTCTGGGTCTACAAGGCTCCAGAAATGTTCTGAGTTTTGCTGAGACTTAAGCTGAACATGATTTTGTTGTGTCCCGTCAAAAATGTTAAGTCCAGTCATGTTTCATGTTTTTGTTTAACCATTTTCTGTCTTGCCTCCCACTTCCTATCCTGGTGTGTGTCTCCCGCCCTCATCAGCGTCAGCTGATTGTTTGTGTCCAGTTACCTTTTGTTTATAGTCCACAGCTTCCGTTTGTTCCCTGTCAGTTTGTCTTGTACTGTCTCTATGCAAGTAGTCAGCGTGCCTGCGATTACTCACCTTGTCTCATGCCTGATTTATGCTCTCGAATTATTTTGTAAGTTTGTTCCTCACTTAGTGAGCGATTTTCTTTTGTGCCTTTTTGAACCTTTTTTGTCACCTCATCAGAGTATCGATCCTTATTTATTATCCTGTTTTTTGGAATAAAGTATCTTACTCATACTTTACCTCTGTCTCCTGGGTCGTGCATTTGAGTCAAATACCTTGTGTTTCCAAGTTCGTGACAGATTTTGGAGATGCATAACCTCCATCTCCACAGGATTGACACTGAACAGTTCAGCCATCTTTTTCTTTGTCTTGACATGAAATTATAAACCATAATAAATCAATTGTATAGGTCTAGCCTCCCTATATCTGTGTGTGAAATTGTTCCATCCTCTAAAACAAAAAACTAATACTTCTGCAGTCTAGCTGCAGCTTCTAGCAACGGTCTTCTGTTTAAAAAAAGGACACTGAAGGTCCTGAATGTGGCATCACACACATGACTTAAAGGGGACCTATCATGCAAAATGCACTTTGTGATGTCTTTTATACATACATATGTGTCCCCGGTGCGTTTGGGAACTCACGCAGCGTCAGAAAAATAAAACCCTCTCTTTTGCCCCGTACCCAAATCTTTTAAAAACGGGGTGTACAACAAGCAGATACAGATTTCCATCCGCTGTGACGATTTCCATCCGCTGTGATGTCGGCGGACCCACAGAAAGTTGCTATCAGAAACAATGCCTGACGTGTTTTGGACGTAATCTCGTCTTTGTTAACATTAGCAAGCCTCGCTAACACTCAGAGCTAACCTGTACTGAAGAGCACATGTGTTTAAAAAGCAGGAAATAAAAAAAGAACTCACCTTGTGATAAACCTGCAAGAGAAAAAGCATTTGAGCTCCATACTATTTCAGAAATAATCCTTGACTAATAATAAATAATCCTCCACACTTACATTCTCTGTCTTACTGTTACATAAATCCCATGAATGTATGAGATTAAGTTAGCTTCATCATATCTCAAATCAGTGATTAAGTAATTAATAAAGGTTCTATCAGCCTACTATTAGCCTGTCACTCATTATTTTTAAGGGGGGCGGGTTTGGAGGAACAGAGGAGACGGTGATCGCGGAAGCTTTTTCCTCCTGCCTTCACAAACTTTACACGTGTTTATGAACTGAAAATAGCAAGAGGACATTCATAGCCTACTCTGCAATCCAAGACTTGATTAAATCCACCAAAAACTGACATGACGATAACGAGTGTTTTTAAAAAAAACACACACACAAATCCCTGTGTCTCTGTGCCTCTGTCACGTCTGTTCCTTGATCTCTGTGTCACCGACCAATTTGATATTCGTGTCACAGAAAACATTAAAAAACAAAAAACGTTAGTCCAGCCGCGGCCGAAAAATCAAGAAGCAACGTTACTACGCTATAATCGATAATCGAGCGGTGAGCTACGGAAAAGCTCGCCGCTCAACGTGTTGGAGACCCCTGGTAAGTCAGGGAACTTTGAACTGGACACAGGGATATCTGCATGTCTGGAGGACATGTGGGAGATGCCCTTGCAGAGGTGTGTGTTTCTATCTAACTGTACTACAATTTAAGTGTAGCCTACAATAAATTGCAAATGTAGTTTTTCTTATGTCAAAGATGTTGGGGCTAATTTGTGTAATTTATGACGGTGTAGCCTAAGCATGATGCTCTACTTGAAAACTATGTGCTGTTTTGGATCATACTTATTATAAATATTTACAAACTACAACATTTTAGTTATGTTTATGAATTAAGTGTTGCTGTGGTATTTTCATGACCACAGTAAGCTGCGTTTCGCTGATAATCGTGATAATTGTGCTAATGATATTAGCCCCACTGATGCATATTACATGACAGTGGCGAGCCGTGACTTTTATACCTAGGCCCTCTGACCCCCCCTACGTCTCAACGTAGACTTCAGCGGAATATCAAAACAGTGGTCCGGGGTGCAAAACGCATCAATGACAGCGACCCTCTACCACACAAAACAACACCATTTATATAAACACCTATCATGACAGGGCACCCACAGCCAAGAAACAATTACAAATGAATTAAGTCGGCACGGCGGCCCACATTGAAAATGACTTAGGCCTACCTTTGATGATCAAATCACTGAAACACAAAGTCCATCCTCCTGTCCTTTTGGATGAAGCACTTGATGGCGGGTCATGCAGCTGATCCTATGCCACTCCAGTTTATCATTGTAACTCAATCTTGAAAATGACTCGGTTAATAATTTCGCAACGATGTCATCACTACCACTGATGTCATCACTATCACTGAGGTGAGCCATCATGCTAATCATAAATCTATCGATCATAAATCTATCGATTAGATTTATGATTCAAAAATAGTAAAAGTAGGATAGACATGTGGATATTATCCGGCTGAACACAACGTGCATTTATCTAACAGGTTCGTTTTCCACAGACCTTATTTCGAGCTATTTCCCAAAACCCTATGGAGAAATCCCACTGCTTTCTGTCGAGGGAATCCAAGCGCAGCTTACTTCCGGGTTTTAGGACGCGTCACTGCACCACTTGCGGGCGGAACTTGTCATAAAGTCCGCGAAAATAAAGCCCGCCCATTTAGAGGGAAGATATGATTGGTCAATTGTACTGTCATTTGACATTACTCTCTCGTTGAGTTACTATAGCTGGCCCTCTGTGAATGTAGAGAGGGACCAACAAGCTCTCCCGTCTTCATATAACTCGCAGAGACGGCATTTAACCCTTCACATTCCAACAGAAACTGAACAGGCAGATTCGAAGGATTTATTTCTTTGGAAATATTATTTTAAATACAATTAAATCAAGTTATTTTGGTAAAACTAATGAAAAATGTAACAACAAAAAAATATAAAAAAAATATATTTTTTTAATGTTTTCAAATATAATTTTTTAGAATATCTTAGGCCCTCACAGAGGGCCTAGAGGGCCCTGACGGCTCGCCACTGTTACATGAGTTTCCCTCATTAAGAGCTTTACCCTCACCAGTCTGATGTAGCCTACTGTCACTTTAGGGAGGGAGAAAAGTCCCTGCTGTCGTCTCCTAAAAAGAAACACACATTTACACAGTGGTGCAGAGTTGCACTTTAAAATCCACACAGCTGTCTCCAATAATCACTTCATACTAGAGAAAAGCATTCTATCAATTTTAACGGACCCATTGTATATTAAGCCATTCAGAGTTAGTTATTTTGGGATGTTCAAGAGCAAAGTCAAGGGAGAGAAAATTAGGAGACTGTGATATTGTTACTGGGGTTGCAGGCGCCCCGGGGGGAAAGTGCCCTTCCCCCCCCCCCCCCCCTTTTTTAAATGTTTTAGTACTGCTGTTTGCGCAGTTTCCCTTTCCCAAAATATATTGATTGAATACAAAATATCAGGTCGGGAGATTAGACTGTGAAGTTCCATAGCTCTCCCTCCCTCTCTCCCTCCACGTCTCCTGCACAGCTGTGCGGACATCGGCAGTCACTTCAGACAGACAGGTAGCAGCACCTCCCACCTTACAATCCCATGTTATGCCGGCTTTTCTTGGCTTATTTTGAAGGTGAGTGGTGATGAACAAATTACTAAACTGCCAGTGCCTCGAGTTTACAGCTAATTAGACAATAACAAATATGGTTAACTAAGGTAGGCTACTAGCTAATGGATAAGTTAGCTCAAGGTTTAGCTAAGGCAATTTATCATGTGCATACAGGCTAATGTACTGTACTTAAAGGTGGGGTAGGTAATTTTGGAGAAACCAGCTCGAGTGCGCTAGAATTTGAAAATACACAACCGGAACAATTATGCCACTTCCTTACAGAGCCCCTCCTCCAACACACACGAACGCGCACATGACCAATGAGGGCACGAGATAAGTTTGTGCACAGATGGAAGGCTGACAGGCAGGTAGGCCATCCAGTTATTTTAGCCGGGCCGTGCTTTTGACAATACTACGGCTTTCACAGATGAATTTTTTGTATGGATTTTTTGTCAAAGCACTTAAGATATTCATTGCTATCGGGATGTTAAGAGCATTCCATGGAATATAACAAAAAGTGTATCTCGAGCCGGTTTCTCAAACTTACCTATCCCACCTTTAAGGGGAGACACTTAAAGCGAATACAGTAAAATGTGTATCAAATAACGTCATCACAATCGCCACATTGATATGCAAATTAGGCGTTAACTAGGCCTAATTAAAATGCACTAATTTGCATTGCAGGTGAAAAGGATAAAACAAAAAAACATATCACCTCACAACTTCCCCAGACAGTAACTTACGTCAAGTCAGTATTTCCCCCGGATATGCTATGTTTAAATATGCAGATTAGTTTGAAATCTATAGATGAATTCAGACATGGTAGTAAAACGAACACCATTTATGTGTTTCTTGGAAGTTTTATTTCCATTAGAGTGAAAGAAAACATGGAAGCAAAATAGACAAAAATAACAATTAGGGTCTACATGAAAAAGGATATTTTTGCCTGTAATGTCCTGCCTTAAACAGTAACGTCATCATTTTGATTGTTGGCTGCTCATTTAATAACTATTAATTGTACTAGTCTGTTGTCTGCTCTTGTGCATTGTGAATACTAAAGAAGACCATTGTCTCTGTGTTAGCTGATTATTTTGTAGAATTCTACTGAGTAGGCCTACTAAACAATTACGTGAGTGTGAGGGTATTCAAATAAATTGGTCAGTAAGTCAGAGATGTGCAACTATATTTAACGTTTGGGAAGTGCCCTTTTTCTCACTTGAGCACCCGCCCCACAACATGTCTGTGCACGTCCCTGCTATCCTTGTCACTGTCTTTGACGCTGCTGGTTGTGAGATATCTGTTTCTCTAAAGGTCTCGCAGCAATATTCGCCATGCTTTATTCTTTATCTCACCTGTTTTTTTCTTTCTTTTTACCTTCAGCCAAGGAAATTGGATGGTGAATAACTCTGTCCTAGATCTCATTTAGGAGAGAGGTGGTCTGATAAAAACTAAACTTTCTCTCGATGTATTTTTATCTTCAGTTACTTGAGAAGGGGCAATACTGTCACAGCTTTAGTGTATTCAAAAAAATATATATAAGAGTTTGAATCCACCCAGGAACAGAAACCAAACTAGCACCTTGACTTTTTTTTCACACTTCAAATGCTATTCATTTTAAGTTCGGAAGTGCTTCACTTACTGATTAAATAGTGACTGAAATGTTTATTCGAAAGTGTAATGCTTTCCTAAGAATGCAATACTGTGTTGGGTTGTGGAACTATGCAATAAGCACAAAAATATCATATTTAAATCCTGAGCAGAGGCACAGCCAGGGGCGGATCTACGGGGGGGAAAGGGGGGCAGCTGCCCCCCCCCCCCCACTGTAGAGCCTGCCCCCCTAACTTTTGTTTCCCTAAAACTGTACTAAAACAAACCTACACTATTTCCACAAACTTCTCAAGCAACAAAACAAGCATTACATTAGTTAAAAGTGAATCATTTTAAATATAATTTTAGGCCCGTTAAAAACGCAGCTACGGCCCTGCATTAAACTGCGGAGCAGCGTTCACACAGACCGCGGTTCACACCGCTGCAGAGAGGGAGCGAGGTGTCCCAGCACCTGTGGATCAGCTTCCCCTGGGAGCATTTCCCTTTCCACTAGTTTTGTTTTTACTAAGGACGAGAACTTGAAACTAAATATTAATAAAACGCTGCCGTTTGAATCGATAGCGTTTTAACAGACGGGCGCTGTTTGGGATGTTACAAAATACTATGCAGACAGCGTTAGCTGGGAGATCGATCACTTTGCTAAACTACGCGGTAGCCTACTATTACATCCACGTAAACTACACATCACAGCCATGAGGCCAGATCAATGAAACCAGGATACATCCTTTACTGTAAAAACTGGATCCAAACACAGCTGCCTGTGTGCGCTTGATCAATACTTTCTGATGTTATATGTTATGCTACATATTAGCTAGGCTACATGGCCCTAACGCCCTAAGTTATACAAGCATTTGTACCAGTCAGTGGCGGCGCCAGGGTATGGCTGGGGTAGGCTACAGCCATACCAAGAAATGGCTTAGCCCTACCTTAGCCCGACCATGAAAAATGATGTTAAAGTAAGCATGTTGAGAACACGGATTGCGAAAATCTACCGGTCGTGTCCGTAACACACAAACTGATCCTGCTGTAACAACAAGTGCACGTTACTGACGCACTATGGTTGAGACCATTCGGGCTTATGCTAGAGGGGTGCAAGGAATAGTCTAAGTAGTGGGGGAGTTTTATACACTAAAGGTGTGGAAATCAGCGCGGCCGCGGTCAGATCAAAATGCCTTCGAATGCAATTTGAATAGACCTACAGCCAATCAGAGCAACGAAACGTTGGGTCTGCTGCGTCATGTATTACTGATATGTCACGTTCACAGTGAAAAGTCCCCAAACTCGCGCCGAGTAAATTGCAGACAGACAGCAGAACTTCTAGGATTAATTGTATATTTCAGATGGATAGATTTGTTCTTAAACGCCCTCGCATTGAGGTACAAGTCAAACAGTTGCCAGAGTCACACGACCCACCTGAAGAGTGAATACTGAGTTTTGAATATATTTTGTAATAATAATTTGAAAAAGTGTTTTGTATGACAATAGAGACATAGGCCACCTGTGCTGTGTCAGTCTCTCTCTGTTTACCTGTGTGTCTCTCTCTCTGTCTCTCTCTCTGTCTGTCTCTCTCCCTCACTCTCTCCCTCTCCGTGTCAATTCTATATGCCAACTTTTCTTGTTTCTGCCGCTGCGTAGCATGTTGTAACAACGTGGAATTAGCAGAATATGCTATTGTATTGTTTAACTCACACCTGTTGCTCTCGATGTAATTTAGCTGATAAAAGGAGACTAATAAAAGCTAATAAAAGCCTCACGCTTGGCGTTTCACTGTCAAAGGGTGCGATATAGCGTGTATGTAATTACATTACAAATACTGACTTGAGCCCCACCACTGTATGGGTTAGCCCAACCATAGATTACCCAACAAAAATACTCTGGCGCCGCCACTGGTACCAGTGCTTTTCACAAGTAGACTCTTGCAGGCCAGAGTATAGGAGTGATTCAACAACAACACAAAGACATATGAGAAGTGATCAGGACGAATAGAAAGAGGAAAAGGAAAAGAGAGTTCACTGAAGAGACCAGGAGGGTCAGAGCAGGAGGAAGAGGAGGAGATGAAGAGACCAGGAGGGTCAGAGCAGGAGGAGGAGATGAAGACATTAGTGAAGAAGAAGAAATGTATGTGAGGAATAAAGATGAAGTGTCAGAAAGAGGGCCAGAGGCAGGGATCAGGAGGCAGATGAAACTCCAGCTGGACCACATGGTATGTTCTTATTCTCCTTACATATTCCATCACAGCAGCACAATCTAGGAGCTCTTAGTATTGACAAATATTGATTGAAATGTGTTGCTGCACAGGTCACCTTCAGCTCTCTGAAGAGATGGGTGATGTCATTTGTGTACTTAATTATAAGATGAAATGTTGAGCTTGTCAATCTTAATCTGAAAATACAAAAACTGAAATATAGGTAAGAGAAGAAACGGACACTTTTGTGATGTAATTCCCTCAATGCAGATCACACATGGACTGATCCATTATTTTAATAGGAGGGTAAATGGTATGGTGTGACGGGGTTGAAACAAACTGAGGGACAATATTGCAATTTCATAGATAATTCAAGTATTTTTTCAGAATTTATTTTTGATCAGTCAAAGTTGACAAGCATATGATTATATTAGCAGCAACATTTTGGGATAATTGGCCATTTTGATTTGTTTGATATTAAATTAATATGTAATAATGCTTAGTGAGGACATGCAAATATGTCTGTCTAATACTAAGAAAACCAATTTTTTTTAAAACAAAATATATATTTAGTTTGACATTGTAATGCAAAAAAACCTGTTCCATTAATTCATTGCTTTAAAATACATTTTGTAGTTTCCTTTCATTTAAAATGGTTGAGGTAAGTTTGGGGGACTCAAAGGGCACCCGATTGTTTGTCTGAACACCTTGTTTCTCTTGTGCATTAAGAACACTTGTGTTAGGGCATGAATTAACAATAAATAGGTTATATACAGTATAAAATACCACGTACTGTCCGCCCTCCCATGCCACCCTGGCATGACCTCTTGCCCTCCCTTTGCCCCCCCCATGTAAAATGTTCTAGAACCGCCACTGGGCACAGCCCATCAGTAACACCCTTGAATCTGAAATAAGATTAGTCTGCTGTGCTTATTATCAGCCTGTCAGATTTCCATATCCATATACTGGCATATTTTTTTAACCCATTTTTCCACAACATATTCTCATCCTCTCATCCCCCACATCCCATGTATACTATATCTGTAGCTGATGATACATGCAGTCTAATATTCCACTGTAAACACTAAGCTTGCTCTAAAGAAATAAGAATATTTGTATGCTTTCCACAATGGGAAAACATAAAATGCATCCAATGGGGATTAGACACAATAACACAAACACAATACAATGTCATCTTCTATGAAAGCTCTGCAACAAAAAGAACAGCTGTATTTGTAAAGCTTTCTAATGTAAATGTCAATTTTGATTGAATCTTTTAAGGTATTGTTGTCCTTTATGTAGACCTTGCTTTCACAGTATCTATCAGTATTCACTGCAGATACTGTGTGCATTAACCAATTTCAATCAGAGATTATTTAAATTACAGAGTTTTTATTGACATGTGCACTAGAGGATGAAAAATGGGAATAGTCTTTGGCAAATGGACCCCATTGTGACATCAACTATTTTAAGAGGATGGTGAAGCTGTGAGTAGAATAGGAACCTGGGGACATGGGGTCTAGACACTGATGGTGATGGTGATGAGATAAAGACAAGGCTGAAGGTGAAAGAGGAGATTTGCTGCAACAATATTGCATAAAATGACAGTTTACATAAGCAGAGAGGAGAATATATTTTAAGTTTGGCAGCAGCCACGTGATTGGCTGAAGGAGATTGTGGCAACATCTAGTAAACAAGTGAGAAATTAGCTGATTAAAAGCAGCAGGAGGGGTAAGAGAGAGAATTGAGAGTGAATGAAGCATGAATATAGTCTCTCTGATTAAACTTACACTAAACTTCCTTTAGTTTACCATTTTCAAGGCTGTACTGACATGTTTTCATTAGGGACAGGCATGCTGTCGGCCCAAAGAGAAAACAGATGAGCTCAGATTACATCCATAAAATAATGTAATCATTTAAGGGGTGATTATTGTATGAACATCTTTTGTACACTCTCAATGTGAAAGCGCATGTTGAGGTTTGATGAACTTTAGCAGAGGCTAATTCAAAATTAATTGTGCCGAAAAGTATAATCTTTGAACACAAAAAACATCATTATCCCCTGACCATAATGAACCATATTGTGTAAATGGAAAGTCTTCCATTGATTTTCTTTTTATCATTTAGCGGTGAAGCAGGATGTTTCAAAAGTGTGGATTATTTTAGTTGACTGAGATTCAGCTTTTGTGTCTTTTGTCTGTCTCTCTTCTTTAGGGTGATGAGGTCCTGACAGTCATCAAAATGAAAGCACAGTGGCCGGCCTGGCAACCATTCAATGTGTAAGTGATTTATTCTGATTATCATAAAACTAACTTCACATGTTCTACTTACTGTGCTGCTGGTTTTGCAAGTTTAATCAAAAAAGTGAATACAAATTGAAAATCATCTTTTCAATATTTTACAATGTTTCAACCTACCCAGTAGTTTCCAATAGGTTGAATTGAAATGACTGTATAAAGTTTACTTCAATAGGCTTAAAACTTGATAAAGTTTCGCCACAGATTCCAAGATCTTCCTCTGCTCTTGTTATTCTTATTAAAGCACAGTGGTCTCCTCTCTTTCAAAACGCTGTGCACAATATTTAAGACCATAGAGACGAAAACCCCTAATATTAAACATCTAGTCCTGTCTTCATAGAACCGTGGCTTATGAATAGCATATATTGTACCATGAATTAATGCATGAATGTATTATTGTGCAATGTCTAAAACTATTCCCAACATACATTAGATTAAATAATAATTGTACATTTCTGTAGGCCACATTAGAGTGCTCCATCTATATTTTCACACTGTTGAAAAAAACAACAGTGTGAGGATAGGAACAACTCTTACATATTTTACAATCAAATCAGATCAGACTGTCATCAACATTTGTAAATCACCAGACCTTTTTCTCCCCTATCTTGTACAAAATAAATCAGCACCAAGACTAACTTAATAAAACATCTCGCTTCCCTCTTTAAGCTTTTGCTGCAGAGTTATTACACTTTAACACATCAAATCACACTTTGCTCTCTTAAATCATTAAGATTGGACACTATCAAAGAGATGGGATTCACTTTGCACTTCATGGTTCAAGGTTATCTCATATTTCCCTCCAAGGCTAATTTGATTTAAATTCAGGGTGCACATACAAACACAATACAAAAAGACAATGTAAGCTATAGCTCAACAGAATAAATCACAGTGCAATCACAGCATGTTACCCTTACAATACATTCCTGATGTCACACATATGGAACAGGAATAATAAGTAGTTTGTAGGGAAAGGAATTGTTGATTTTGGGGAGTCTTGGGTTACAATGACCTCTTCTTTAACAACCAAATTAACAACTCATGTTGAGGTTCCTCTCTTACATGCCTAACCCCAGCTGTGAATGTGTTGTATTATTTAATCATTTTTGAGCCCAAGCACCCGTTATAGGTCTATGGTTTAGTGGCTCTGTGATTTTAATTTGCTCCTCATAGATGTATATGTCCACTGTGATGGATTATTTTAAGCATTTATCAAATCATATTACATTAAAACGAATAAACAAGTTAATGCAAGGGCCTTTATTTCAGATCTTAGAGTTCAAAGAGAGAGATAGAGGAGAGGACATTTCCTGAAATGTACTGGCTTGGGATTCAAACCAGTTTACTAGGCAACAGTGACCTCATATGGGCCGTCAGCTCCAACCACTGAGCGGCCAAAATATTATCAACAACTTGTAAGCCATGTTATAGTAATTAATTCACAAACAAGATACTGTAGTAGTGTCAGCAGATACAGTGGTAAGAAGTTAGCGGAGCCCAGAGCGTGCTGATCAGTGAAAACCCAGCTCAAAGGTGCCCTGAAACTGCCAGCCACACCATGCACACTGTGTTTGTGTGCATTTACTCCTAAATTCACAAGAGCCATTTAATCTCTTATTCATGAGAAAAACAAGAAGCTTGTTGGCTCAGCTGGCTCAGAAGAAGTTCAGTGGTTAAGGCCTGTGTTGTTTTAATAACCAGGGGACCTTAGCAAGGGCTATGACTTTAGTCTCAAAAGGCAAGAAAACAGGAATAGAAGTAATGATATCCACTAATTAGCTTTCTGTGTGCTGTGCAGTCAACCAAATAATTGTTTCACACGATAATTGTGTACAGCACATCAGAACAAGTACATTGATTTGGAGCCAGAGAAGGAAAGGCAGTTTTGTATTGATAACTACAAGTCAGTCCACGCTTTACTCAACCAGCTGGAAGACGTATCTTGTAAAGTCTAAAGAGTCTTGAGAGACTTAATTAGCCTTACATTTAAAAAATGCATAGAAGCATATTAACGTCAGCATGTTCAACAGCAGGATGTGTTTGTGAGTCTCGGTTCCATTAATACTGTGTACATATTCATGTTTGCCCTTTCCGGTGTATGTCTGTATTAGGAGGGATTTTGCTTTAATTAGAAAAATGCAATTCCCTTAATTAAAGTCAATTATCTCGTCATCCCTATCCAGTTGTTTTAAACAGATGGTCTTCAATCAAAGCTTTCAATAAACTTCCATTTGATAAAAGGGAATAAGATAGATGGAAAGAGACAGAAAGCAGCAACAATGCAGAAAAAGGAAGCAGTAGAATGAGTGCTTGTTTTTTAAGTAATCATTTAATCTAAAACCAGCTCTCAATTTTATTTGTCTAAAAAGAGAAAAATACTTTCAACGCAGCAGAGATGTGATAGGAGAGTAACGGTGTGTGATGAGAAAGAAATGAGGCTGAAGAAGTGACAGACATGACACATTTTACAGCAGAAGCTCTCCTGAGACCGGATACATAAGAGGAAAAAATTCATAATTTTTACCCAGAGTATTAGAAGGATGCTTGTTATATAAAATAAAAGATGACTTAATCACCTATCGATAGGTATCAGGACACAGGCTTTTGCTAAACAAATCATGCCCATTAAATCATTATGTCAGCAATGACACAATAATCCATCCATCCGTCCATTTTCCATCGCTTATCCCAAGTCGGGTCCTGTGGGAATCAGCTGCCAGCAGAGGGCCCCAAACTTCCCTTTCCCTGGCCACATCAACTATAGCTCTAATTCTGGTCTGATCCCTCCACCTGGTCCTGTCCAATGGTCTACTCCCAGCTGGATATGCCTGCAATACCTCTCTAGGGAGGCGGCCAGGTGCCTAAACCACTTCAACTGGCTCCTTTTTACACAAAGGAGCAGCAGCTCTACTCCAAGTCACTCAAAGGTGACTGAAGTTCTCACCTTATCCCTAAGGGAGATGCCAGCCACCCTCAGATGAAAACTTATTTTGACTGTTTGTACTTGCAATCTTGTTCTTTCAGTCATGACCCATCTTTCATGACTCGTGAGGATAGGAAATGTTAGAAAAATATTACTCGCCACCGGCTTGAGCTTCAATATCAGGATACATGTATTTATGAATCCTTGCAAGAATGGAAGTAGTCATCACATACACATATGAGCATATGATACAACTAGTTCCCCGAAGAGTGTCCTTGATATGCTTATATACAAGAGAGGGTGTTACACAGTCACAAGATGCAGAAATAACGGTTCAAAGCAGTATACAATGTTTTGTTTAGATTAGCTAAGACCCACGTCAGAAATGATCATGCTTGTCATATGTCTGTCTCCATAGAGGCTGAATCATCATGTTAATCACATAGCTATCATATGCCTAAAACAGTGTCCTGACGCTCTTCTAGGTAATCATACATCCTGTCACGTACACAGCTACGTAGGGCCTTTCTTGTCATGTGCTACTCTGATATTGGAAGAGTACATTCAGTATTTTCCCAACAGGAATGAAGATGGACTGGATTTTGAGGCAAAGCTCAAAATCCAGTCCATCTTCATTCCTGTTGGGATCATCAAATAAATAACGGAATTAAGTTAAACAGCATGATGTCAATTTCAAATAATACTTCACCATTATATTATATATATATTATCCAAACCAATGGGCTGATGTGTTTAATGTTACTTATATGTGCTTGACATCAGACAAACATAAAACCACATATAAGAAACTACATATACCAAGTCTGAAAATGGGAATACATTATATTTCACAAATAACTCCAGCACAGAAGTTTCCCTCTAAATGTTAGCCAATTGGAGCATCAGTGTGTGCACCCTGCCTCAGCTCCCTCTAAGCTCTTATTATTTGGACAAAAAGCATGGTGTGTTCCGATGGTTGTCTTAACTGCTTTGTATCTTTGGAGATGAGGCATTCATTTCTCATTTTAAGTTTTAGCATGGATTTTCATTTCCTGAAAAGAGGGATGAAAATAATTAAAAACTTGACATTTAAAATGTTATTTATGTCTTTGGCTTCCTACACAGACAAAGACTAAGAGTATACGAGTAGGCAGGCACTGCAGGTATGCACTAATAATGCCAGCAGCAAGCTTCTGCACTGAAACGCACGGCATGTCCATCCACTTCCACTTCTTTTAATCTCAAACTACACTTGTCTAAGACACCAATTTCAATTTCCCTATCTAGTGTTTTCTATATTGTAGTGTCTAAGGAACATGTTCCCGAACTGAAAGACTTAAGTACATTGGGCTGTGTCTACTACAGTATGTACTCAGAATATAATCTTAAATTCTTTCCTTTTCAAACACACTGTCCCTCACAAATGCACAAAAACACTCAGTAAGAAGGTTAGTGTCTTATAGATGAAATAAATAACACTCAAATCCTAAAAATAATGATGAAATACTACCTGACTCTTTGTGTCCTCGCACTCGCTACCCAATCAATCTATACTGCATTTAAATGGTTCCTTCCAGGACAGCTTCAGTATCTAAACGACACTCAGCGTGCTCCTTGTCGTTTCCCAACGACCGCTCACTCTTGTCATATATCTTTCTAATAACCAGACAACTGTTTGTGTTGTTTGGGTTCCATTTTATCGGCAGCTGTAACAAGTAAGGTGGGCAACCGGATGAAATAAGGAGCCATTGAATACAAGACTACAGCTGTTAATGAGCCTCTGTCTTTATTTCAGTCTGGGCTGTAAGCAATCATTTATGTTCTATACATAGTGAGGCAATCAAATGCCCATGTAGCAACAGCATGCATTAATATCAACACCTCTCGACATTTGCACATCATTATTAATAGAAGCATATTTGAATAACAAAAGCATTTCACTCGGGTTACCTAGGGTGATTAATGCTTTCTGTTGGAGATGAATGTTCAAACTGGAGCCACAAACCACCAGGAGACAGTAGTTTAAACTTATTTGTTTTATTTTATCAGGGTATGTTGGTGGGATGGTAGCTGTTGCCAATGGTTCTAGTAGAAAGGTGAAACAAACTGATTACAGCATTTGCACATTAAAATAATACTTCAATCAAATTAGAACTAAATTATATTCATTACTACATTGAACAACAAATGTGTTCAATACCATTGAGGTTACTCAAGTGCAAACATCAAAATTACAAAGAGGATTCTACTTACATTGGTAAATAAAAAGACACATGGCGAACAACTACCAAACACTCAATCCTGGTGTGGGTGTTTGAGGACAAAGAGGAGGAAGTCCTCATCCAGGCCTCTTTTTATAGCCTGTGAGGAAGTTCTACCTGCTTCCCTACACAGTGCCTCTTGTGGACAGGAGGGTTACACACATGCAATTTCTAACAGCCCACCCCGTATTTGTGCAGCAAATACGTTTAATCGGTGTCTTCCGTGAATTCAGGGAACGGGATTAATCTTGAAACAGGTCTTACATATTCCGACCTTGAATAATGACCTTAGCACTGCGGACGTTTCAATCTTTTCCAGGGTAGGTTTCACTTATCCTTCCAATAGGCCATGATGCTCGAGGATATTGGGGGTCAACCACCATCACAACCTTCCCAGAATCCAGGTTCTCCTTGTTTGTCTTCCATTTTTGTCTGGTTTGAAGATTCGGAAGGTAATGGCGAATGAAGGCTGTCCAGAAATTATCAGCTAGGATCCGACTGTGACGCCACTTCCTCCTGCCCAGGAGCTCACAGTCACAGTAGATTGCCTGAGGAAGAGAGGAGTCGGGCCGCCCCATCAACAACATATTTGGTGTAACTGGGTCTGGATCAGCAAGGTCAGAAGAGACATATCCGAGGGGTTTTGAATTCAGAATACCTTCCACTTCAATCAGGACAGTGTGAAGGACTGTTTCTGTGGTTGGTTGGTTCCCTAGTGCAACATGAAGGCCCTGTTTTATTGATCTTATTTCCCTTTCCCAGCTACCGCCGAAATGTGGGGAACATGGAGGATTAAACTGGAAGTGGACTTGTGTGTTGGCTAATTGCTGCTTAAAGTCCGGTGCCATGGCCTGGAAGGCATTTTGTAGCTCTGCATTACCCCCTTTGAAATTAGTCCCGCAGTCAGACAATATTTCATGGGGTTTACCTCTGCGTGAGACGAATCTTCTGAAGGCCATTAAGAATGTATCTGTGTCCATACTGTCAAGAAGCTCAAGATGTATGCAGCGTGTTGTTAAGCATTTGAAAAGCAAGCCCCATCTTTTCTCTGTGCGGCGGACAACTTTTACTGTGAAGGGCCCAAAGCAGTCTATGCCAGTGGACCAAAAGGGGGGTTTAAAAAGTCTTAGACGGGCTGGAGGAAGGTCTGCCATCTTGGGAATTATAGGATTGGCTCTCCATCTCTGACAGTCTGGACACTGATGTTGATGCTGGCGAATGGCTTGGCGACCACGAAGAATCCAGTACCTGCGTCTCATTTCCCCAAGTACCCGCTCAGGGCCTGGGCGGAGCAGTTTCTCGTCATAATGCTTGATGAGGAGTTTAGTTATGGCATGTTTTGGATCCAATATTATTGGATGGATACTGTCCTGGGTAAGGTTCTCTACTCTTCGATGTCGACCACCTACTCTGATGAGCCCAAGAGCAGGGTCATAATCAGGAGACAAAGATAGGAGTTTACTACTCTTTGGAATTGATTTATTTGCTTTGAGGGCATTGAATTCTTCAGGGAAGCTCTCTGCTTGGGCCCTTTGAAGAAGATGTCTCTCTGAGTCTGTATAGCTTTGGGCTATGTTTGAAATGTTGTCTGCCGCCCCATAGAGCAGATTCCTGGTATCGTTGACGAGGTCGTCCCAGGTACGGTATTTGGTTGGGTCGGGAGTTTTTGTGTCCATAGTCATTACTGCTCTGCAGAACATTGATTTTCAGATTTCCTCAACAGGCTCAGATTTAGTTTCAAGACATGGATTAGCTGGCCAACAGTTTGTATTAAGCAAGAGGAAAGGCGGGCCCTGACTCCATCTGTGTTTATGTGAAATTTCAACTAGAGTTTTTCCCCTAGTTATGTCATCAGCTGGATTATTCTTTGAGTCAACATACCTCCAGCTCTTTGTGTCGGTCAGGGTCTGAATCTTAGCTATTCTTGTGCCAACGAACACCTTGTAACGGCAAGAGTCGGATGTTATCCATGATAGGACGGTGGTTGAATCTGTCCAGAGGGTCACCGACTGTAGAGGAATAGTGAGTTTGGTACTAAGGAGGTTGGCCAGTTGGGCACCAGATAGGGCTGCACATAGTTCAAGGCGTGGGATAGATAGCTGGCGCTTAGGGGCAACACGAGATTTGGCCATTATGAAACTGACATGAGTTTGTTCATGTTTATCCTGCGTCTGAAGGTACGCAACAGCTCCATACACACGCTCAGAGGCGTCGCAGAAAACATGCACATGGTGGTCGGTGGTTGTGTTGGTGAAGATGGGGAGATAGCAGCGAGGGAAGTTGATGTCAGGGAGATTTTGCAGTTCCAACTCCCAGGATTGCCATGTCCTCAATAGGCTTTCTGTCTTAATGACATTATCCCATCCTCTATCCTGCTTCCATAGATCCTGCACCAGTATATTTGCACGGGTAGTGAAAGGGATCAGATAGCCTAAGGGGTCATATTGAGATGCCAAGACCTTGTAGATATTTCTCATTGTTGGTTGGTGGTAAGTGATTGTTCTGTTTTTATAGCCCAGCGTGTCTTTGAGGCAGTTCCATTGAAGGCCCAATGTAGGCTCTTTAGGGTCTTCACCCTCTGAGAGCCACAACTCATTACTCTTGGATTTGGACTCTGTAGGGAGATGTTTTATAACGGATGGATCATTGCTAGCCCACTGTCTTATGTCAAAATCACCCTCTAAGAACAGAGGTCTCATTTTGTCGATGAGGGACTTTGCTTCTTGGGGGAGTGAAAGCTTTGGAGGCAGTTATCGACATAGAAACAATTTTGGACGGATTCAAGGACATCCTTGTTTCCATCACAATGATCTTTGACATGTTTTTGAACTGCGAAGGTGGCACAGCATGGGCTGCAGGTTGTTCCAAATGGAAGAACTTGCCATTTATACACACTGGGTTCCTGTTCGAGCTGCATCCCTCTCCAAATGAAGCGCAACAGGGGTTTGGCCTCATTCAAAAGGCGTACCTGATGGAACATAGCCTTTATGTCTCCGCAGATGGCAATGGCATTTTGGAGGAATCTGAGGAGTACTCCAATGAGTGAGGGACCAAGTGTTGGGCCAGGCAGAAGACATTTGTTCAGGGTTTGTCCCATGTATTCAAAAGAGCAATCGAATACAATCCTGTGTTTGTTGTTATGTTCAACTATGTGATGTGGAAAATACCATGTTTCCTGTGGTAGCTCAGCCTGCTCGTTGGGGATCCTTTGAACATAGCCAAGCTCTGTGAGTTTATTCAGTTCCTCCTGGTATTTCTCAGAAAGTTGTGAGTCTTTGGATAAGCGTCTTTCTGTGGCACAGAGACTAGGCAGAACGCCTTCCTTGGGGGCTTGAAAGGCAGGCGTATTGGGAATTCTCAGCAGGGGAGTGGCATAGCGCATTACACCATATATTTCTACTCTTTCTGTCTTGGAATGAAGAAGAGCGAGAGCCATCTTGTCCTGTTTCGACCTTGTGGCTGTCTTTTCATTAACATACAGATGGAGCGCTCCATTTCAGACGCCTACCCGTGCGGGTCCGTGATCAGCACGGGGTGGGCCCCTGCTGAAAAGGAAAACCCCCCGCAGGACTTGAAACGCCCCCTTGATAAATACATTTAATTATAATGAAACCAGCTGCAATGGATCATGGATCCACCAGGGGGAGCCGTGATTAAAAAGCTGCCACACTGGAACTCATGTGAAATAAACAGCTGATCTACAGGTATCTGATATAGCGGATATTTGTTAAGATCCATATGTCACGGATAGGATCATATTCTGTGCTAAATAAGAGACATGTAATCACTTACTAAACATCACCATGTTTTTATTTAACAAAATATTGTTTAATTCACGTTGGCGTCGTAAGTACAAAACCATCGCTATGTTTTTAGATCAGGAAATGCATCCAGGCTCAAACAAACGATTTTCAATCATCATCCTCACGATCATTTAATGTATCATATGTTCGCGAGTTGAAATGAATGCACTAAATTTAATCCACGTGAGTTTACAACAACACAAATAATCGCTTTGTTTTTATATCACATCCGACCGGAGGAAAATGCAGCACGGGTCTCACTACCGATCATCCTAATCCCACGGGCAAACAATAATATGTACAGTGTTAATAGTTTACTGTATTATTAGTGTCTAATATTACTGGGGATTTCGGAATGGTACTGGATTTTGATTTATTGTATCGGCTTCATATCGCAATATATTCCCGAAGTCTGAAATGCAAAAATGTCCCACATTAGGGCAATTCACCCTACATTTAATCATTCATACAAAATCATATTTCGTTTCTTTTTAACGAAATAAATGTGGTTTAATCCACATAATTTACTGTGTTAATTGTTTTCTGTAGTATTGTGCACATTACTTTTCGCTGCTTGTTGAACCCCTGGTTAGAAGCTAAACTGCATTTCGTTGTCTCAGTACCTGCAATATGTGCAATAACAATAAAGTTGAATCTAATCTTGAGCAGGAACAAATGTATTTAGGCTACTTAGTACATATCTGACATAAACGATTAAACACATTTGTGCATTCTTTAAACCGAGTCAAGCCGAGTCCGGAGGTGGCGGCACATTAAAGTGTGCACCTGATTGTTTAACTTGAAGGTGCCTGATGACATTTAATCATTCAAACAAAATCATATTTTGTTTATTTTTAACGAAATAAATGTGGTTTAATCCACATAATTTAGGCCTACTGTGTTAATTGTTTAGTATTGTTTAACTTGAAGGTGCCTGATGTGAACATTTCCAGAAGAACTCTAGCTTGAATGGCCTTTATATGTATACAGTAGGCCTACACATAGGCGGCGCGTGAGGCTCAGGTTTGGGAAGGCTAAATAACTTTTTTTTTCATCTTACGCTGCCCGCCTCCGGCGTCTATAGAAAAGAGATCAACTCAGTGAAAGCACCACCTGCTGACCGATCAGAGCTCAGTGTGCGGAGTTTAAATCTATCAAGTCATATTACAGGAAAAAGGAAATGCAGTTTAAACTGCCGTATGCAGAGAAGACGCCGACGTGTCGCACTTATCATTCATATCACACTGACATCACATCATCAATCAGATCATCGATCTCACATCGATATCACAATATTTCCTTATCTGAGTCAGCTTCTCGAGCCGTATCTGGCCGTGCAACACTTAGTTACATTGTCACATATACTGTATGCAGACGTATTATTTTAAGCAACACATTATGTTGACGAAACACTCAACTCAAATGTAATAAAGTCAGATCCCCTCGTGTTTTAGATGGGGCAGTATAATAAAACTGTTGTACGCTTTCAAACACTGTAGTTTATTTTTTAACGAGTTGTTCTGTATTCTCCTTGCAGGTGCAACTATGTGGCTTGTATCCTGGATTATATGTTTAAGTCATCATGGATGTTTAAAGTTCATATTTGTCTAATATTAGTTTACTTTTCATTAATGAAGTATGATGTTGCGCTGTCAGTACACTTCTCCCTGTTTGTGATTGGTCAAATGTAGCTAACCCCGCCCCTTTCACGTGAACGCGTTCTCAGCTGGAGAGAGAAACCCTGGCTTGATTTACCGAGTTGATAACCAGCGCCGTAGGACCGTTTAGCGAGATCGCGTTTGTTAGGGTTAGTTAAGATAACTCAAGCACATCCAGGGTATGTTGAACTGGCTTCGTGGTACAGGGCACAGGTGGCTGCATAGCAGCGCTAATGTCAAAGACATTATATTTTTATTTTACCAGGATGCAGTTACATAAATATTTGGGAAGGCTTAGCCTACAGCACCCGCCGCCCCTGGGCCTACAGTATAGCCCAATCATGTACACCTTCCTTTTTCCCCGTCCAAAGTTTGAATTGGATAAAGGTAATGGTTATCGATGGTGCTTTTATAGCCTATTGTATAATAACTGTGTGATTTATATTGCTTTTCAAATGCATATGGCCCCCCATTTACACTGCTCTTCCCGTCAAGAATATGAATAGAACTTAGTTAGATCACTTTACATTTCTGCAAATAAATGTTTAATCACACACGTCTCCCCGTCCCAAAAATGATACATAAAATAAAAAGAGGAAACCATTTTAAGTTCAGTTTTCAACGTTTTATTTAAAATAACTGACATAACAGACACCATACTGTAGGCCTATCTGCTGCGGAAACCAGGACGAGCTATTTCTGGATCTGTTTTTCGGGGGCTCCTCAGTCTCTCATTTACCCGGCTCCTGATTAGGACACATCCTGGGGATTGTGTTTACAAACATTGACAAGACCGTTCACCAGCCCCCACCCCCCCATGTTGCCTATGCTGTCCTGTGTTGCGAACTCTTTGTTTAAAACGAATTGGCCATCGGAATGTGTGGAGGAATTATCCCAAGGGTCACATTCCACAGCTCTCCCCCCCCCCCCACTCCTGTGATCTCCCATCCCCCAGTCTGTAGGTTTGTGTTTGCATATTTCTATGCCGTAATTCATACTGGTCCTCTCACGCACATACATTCTCCTTACAGTATACGTACATAGGCTATATGAGTCCGTGTATCTACGGACCATTTGTTTTTCTTTATTAAAAAAGTAAACGGAAGAGCGTCTGAGCGGCGTTTTTGCCCTTTTGCTTGTTACCTTACTAAATGGTCTAATGGTCAGTGGAGCGAGGGGGGAGGCCCGCGAAACTCGCGGAAGTGATTTCAAAACAAAAAGCACTCGTTTGCTTGGAACAAAGAAAACGGCCAAGACACACATTGAGTCCAGAAAATGAATGTTATTAAGGGCTGTAAATATAATAAGCCTGTGTCTAAAATTGACAACAGGCTTATTATATTTACAGCCCTTAAGATACACTTTTGTGTTCAACAGCTGACCACTACCATGACATAGGCCTACTTTGTTTTAGTAGATTTTGCATGAGAGCAAAATGTATAAATATGAGCATTAAATTATATGAATATGAGAACAAAATGCATGAATGTGTGAGTGACAATATATGAATGTGTGCATTGAAATATGATAATATGAGAGCAAAATGTATGAATGTATGAGTGTATATATACGTGTGTGAGTGAAAATGTATGTATGTAAAAGGAGAATATATGTGTGTAAGAGTGAAAATGTATGTATGTAAAAGGACAATATATGTGTGTAAGAGTGAAAATGTATGTATGTAAAAGGAGAATATATGTGTGTAAGAGTGAAAATGTATGTATGTAAAAGGAGAATATATGTGTGTAAGAGTGAAAATGTATGTATGTAAAAGGAGAATATATGTGTGTAAGAGTGAAAATGTATGTATGTAAAAGGAGAATATATGTGTGTAAGAGTGAAAATATGCTGCATTTTGAATGTCCGATAGTCCACCATTTCCACCGGAAATATCAAACATTTAATAAAAGTGAAAAACAATGAACAAGACTTAACGTATCATAATTAATTATATTTATTTTGTTTGGATGTAGGATTTTTGACTTTGTTTAGAGCAGTGATCTTCTACTATATGAACATTTTGGACCCAAAATCACAACAAAAAAACGTAAAAACAGATTTTGAAAATGATATTATTTTTCATATGTAACACAACGAAACCATTTAAAAGCTGGAAATATATACATGGGATGTCACTATGATAATGTGAAAGTTTGATTGAGGTAGCATGGGATTTCATTCTGATAAGGCAAAAGTGTTATTATAAATACAAATATATATATACACATTATGTACAAAAATCAGTTTTTTCTGTCTTTATCTGTGCCACGCTTCAAAGCGGTTTCTGTCAACTACGACACAGAGGGCAACATCACAGATTCCTCCTCCTCCATGTCAAAAAACAAGCTTAAAGCTTGACTCACGTTCAGAGTTCTCTTCATCATAGTTGAATCTTCAAAACTCTAAATCTATCTAACTATATCTAAATTCTCAATGTTTGTCTGTCACTTTACTTCAATCGCAGTCTCCCGCCGTCTCTCTTCGTCTCTTTTCGTCTCGTTTCGTATCACTCCGTTTACCTGATTACCTCACCCCCTCCCTGGTAAATACATCCTGCTGAGCAGAATCTACAGTTTCCAGTATTTTCCGTTTCGTAAAATGATAAAATACGGCGAAGATATTAAAATATGTGCTTCCATTATTCATACTTCTGAAATATATCTGTATTAACTTTATATCATCGTATGTCCGTGTTTATTGGGTCTTTTTGCATGAAACAGACTGGCATATAGTTTCAAGCCAGTACTTTCGACAGAAATACACATATACATCCTGTTGAGCAGGATCTACAGTTTCCAGTATTTTCCGTTTCGTAAAATGATCAAATACGGCGAAGATATTAAAATATGTGCTTCCATTTTTCATACTTTTGAAATTTATTAACTTTACATCATCGTATCTCCGTGTTTACTGGGTATTTTTGCATGTAACAAAGACTGGGATATAGTTTCAAGCCAGTACTTTCGACAGAAACACACGGCAATGTTGTCCGGACTGTTGTTTTTATGCGGCACCGGCTTGAACAGGTCATGTGATCTGATCACGCCGGCGTGACGGTCGACTCCAAAGGGTTCATATTAAATACATATAAGTATTTTTACAACTTGTATTTAGAAATACTCTGTTGTAATTATTGATGCATAAATGTGTTCATCCATTCAATGTGGCATCTGCTATAATGGGGTTAATGTATGATATTACTTAATAATACAATACATTATAATATATGATATGATAATTACATTTTAGTTTTATTCATTTCTTATTTCATAGTTTCTCATTATTATTATTTGTATCATTGCAAACAGACTAAGTTCAACAACACCCAGTTGTCTTTGTGTATTTTGTGAATGAAGCGCCATCTTATGGTTAAATCCTGTAATTGAACAAATGGGGTAATTGGGCAACGCCCTGTAGCAATTTGGCAACACCCCCAGCCACTGGCATCCGCTGGGCTTTTGACTGGGACACACCCATCTGAGTCTGATCTGGAGTGCTTCATCTGTAGGGCAAGGTGTCCATCTGCCAGAGTCTTTCCACGTTCCTGAGTAATTCACTTTTAAGGCAGGTCAGTGTGAAGGGAAGAGTCTGTTGGGTTTGGATTAAGCTGGCTGGACCTTGGAGGGCCCATCCTAGCCTTGTGTGTACTGCCAGTGGGCCACCGGGGGGCCCAATGCGAATTGGCTCTGTGGCTGTGATGAGATGGGCATAGTCTGAGCCAATGAGGACAAGAGGGCATGCGTGGTCAATTGGCTCTAATGAAATGTCTCTGAGATGGTGAAACTGTTCTTGTAACTGTTTTACAGGGTAAATGTGCTCTGAAAGGCCGAGATTCTCAGCAGTGAATGCTCCGTTGATGACATACCTTTCAGTTGGCTGGTCAATAGGGGAGATTCCAAAGGAAACAGTTGCTCCACTTACTTGCCGCACTGTGCGTAGTAAGATTGTTTCAGGCTGTGTTGAGAGACCCAAACACTGGACAGCAAAGGGGAGCAGGATGGATCGATCAGCACCATCATCAAGGACTGCATGAGTTGTGAGGGTCCTGTCCCCGTTGTGGAGAAGTACATTGACGATTTTCAACATGACTTTATGGGAGCGGTTAGGTTTGTCCATGTAGAGAAGCTCTGAGGAGGGGGATGTGTACATCACTGTAGCTGATTTGTTTGAATTAAAGTCATGGAGAATAGTCAAGTGAATGTCCTTGCATAAATTACATGGCCTCTTTAAGGTGCATTTGTCCAATTTATGGATTCTTCCGCATTTAATGCATCTGCCTTTCTCTTTGATCCATTTTGAAATGTTTATTTTGGAGAGTCCTTTGAATTCTGTGCATGAACCAAGGAAATGGTCTCTAACGTTACAGTAGGGGCAGTAGGGCTTAGGCCTTTCGACATTCATCCTTTCTTTGGTCTAGTATTTTGGTGTGCCATCCATTTCAGATGCTGTTGAGAGGTAGATAGAGGAGACTTGTCGGGGGGGCTGGCGTTCCTTTCCAGTCCATGGTTTCTCCTGTGTGTGGAGCTCAACAGCTCTCTCTGCGATGCGTTTAGCTCTGGATTTCAACTGTAGCCATTTTGATAGGTCAAGGAGGGTATAGGTTTGGGTTGCTTGTGCAGTTAGAATGCCACGATTAATGCAGTGCTCAACAAATCAATCTCTGTACTGCACAGGGAGTTTACTGAGGAGTCTGTCCACATGGGAACCACATCTTAATTCGCACCCATCAGGACCCTCTAGAGACAGCAGTATTCCAACCAGAGCATGGATAGACAGGGAAATATTATCAAAGGCTTCCACGTCATTAATGCGAACAATGGGGGCATTTAGTATTTCACCTATTTCTCTCTGAACTAGCAGCCTTGGCTGACCATACTTTTCTTTGAGTGCTAAGAGGGCAGTGGAATATGGTCTTGCGTCATGTCATGCTGGATCTGGCTAATTTGCTAGCTAATTTGCTAGCTCCTGGGTGCTGAACATGTTCCAAGAGTATTTGGTATTTATACTGCTCTGTAAGATGGGGATGATTGTCAAGGATATTGTCGAGGGCAAAATCCTTCTCTCGACCACTTTTGAACACAGGGATAGAGGGTCTTGGTATACCATAAGCAGAGGCTATCAACAGATCTGTAACATTTGGGAATTGAACATGCGGGTAAACAGATTGTTGCTGGGAGGACATGGCTTGCGTTGGCTGTAGACTACCAGTAAAGGTGGGTTGTTCGCTACCAGGCATGGATATCATATTGTTAGGGGCTTCAGCAGTGACCGGGGTCACAGGTCCATGGTGAATAGAAAGGGCGCGGGGCATTACTGTAGCAGATGCAGGGTGAAAGGACGAAGGTAAAGCTTGGGCAGTCACATGGGGAGTTGACGTTGCTGCAGTTTCAGCAGTAGCTGCTGAGGGATGAGAGGGAGCCTGGGCAGTGTATAAGCTTTGCTGTATTGGTTGAGGCCCGGGAATGATTTGGGAGGCCTTAGGTAGTCCTCTGGAAAGGCTAAGTTGGGGAAGCAGGGGAGCTAAAGCTAAATGAGAGCGAGAGTCAGCATATGTCAAGTTTGGGGGGACAGGAGTGAATATCCTGAATGGAGGCAGATCATAAAAAGACGTTGCTCCATTTCCATGAAGAGATGAGGTTGTAGGACCACATCCTCTTCAGAAAGATTGTGTTGTATGAAACTAGTGACAAGTTGTGCTGACTCAAGCTCTTGTTCTTTAGTACGAATACGTCATTCAACCTGTCTGACCATTTTCTCTCTCTCTTTGTGTGCATTTTCTTGACATTGCTGAGCAGCTCTGGCCCTTTCATCAATTAACTTGCATTTTTCATCCAGCTGCTTATCCTCCAATTGCTGTCTTTTAAGCTCCTCCAGCTCGTCTTTTCTTCCCTTTTCCTGTAGAATACTGGCTTGGAGATCACTCAAATTAGGAGCGTGGCGGCTGCCTCTTGAATGTCGACTTGTATCAGAGCAGCCTGTAGGGACACTTGATGCCGACTCGCTGAAGTGTGTCCTCTTACTCCTTAAACTATGAGATACTTGGGATGCTGCCTTGCGCCGTGGAAAACCATAGTAATCAGGGGGCCGTCTATCTCTTTTGGGTCTAGCCCCTAGGTCACGATGGCTAATTGGCTTTGTCGGGGCTTTGGCTAATACTTCCAGGGATACTGATTGCAGAATGAGATGAGGGGTAGGCAATAAGGGTTCAGGTGAAAGGCTCTGTTTGATGAGCAGGTGTGGATGGCCTAGGTGATGTTTGAGACAGGCCCTCTTGTAAGTAGAGCTGGGTTAAGTCTGGGACACCTTCGGATCCATCCATGTTCTCAGTAGAAATGGCCTGACCTCCATTGTTGGATTCATCCATTGTCTGCATGTCATCAGTCCCGGAATCTGTCATTTGGTCACTGTGTGGAGTGTGGCTCAGTCTCCGGCTCGAAGGACCATTTGTTGGAGATGAATGTTCAAACTGGAGCCACAAACCACCAGGAGACATGAGTTTAAACTTCTTTGTTTTATTTTATCAGGGTATGTTGGTGGGATGGTAGCTGTTGCCAATGGTTCTAGTGGAAAGGTGAAACAAACTGATTACAGCATTTGCACATTAAAATAATACTTCAATCAAATTAGAACTAAATTATATTCATTACTACATTGAACAACAAATGTGTTCAATACCATTGAGGTTACTCAAGTGCAAACATCAAAATTACAAAGAGGATTCTACTTACATTGGTAAATAAAAAGACACATGGCGAACAACTACCAAACACTCAATGTGGGTGTTTGAGGACAAAGAGGAGGAAGTCCTCATCCAGGCCTCTATTTATAGCCTGTGAGGAAGTTCTACCTGCTTCCCTACACAGTGCCTCTTGTGGACAGGAGGGTTACATACATGCAATTTCTAACACTTTCCTCATTTTCTCCCAGACTTTGTCTCTACCTTTCTATCTGTCTGAGATAAGCCTCACTCTCGCAGCAGTCACTGAGCAGAGGCCCGGGAGAGTTGAGGTAAATTGTGTGTTCCCATGGGGACAAGGGCTATTTCACATCCTCAGAGGCCATTATTAGAGTGCACAAGGGCAGGAGTGAGTTGAATAAAGTCAAATGGATTTATATGGGTAGGGTGACAAGTGAAAGGTAGTCACTGGTGACTTGTCTCTCACAACTAGAACCTTCCCACTCCTAATTATTGTTGTTTGGGCTGGGGTATTTCTTATTTAGGTTTAGTGGTTAACCATTGGTCAAGACAGAAGGCAGAAGCTTTGTGTTTGTCTCCTGTCCTGGAATAAAGACATTGAGGAGATTGATTTGTTTTGGCAATGTGAGTGTAAAATATGTCAACCGATTTTCTTCTCATTCCCTGCAATTTGTGTACCTCTCTGTCTCTAAAGGAGAGTTGAAGTTTCCTCTGCAATGGTGATCTTTGAACAGGGCGAGTAACTCTGAGTTCTGACACCCTGAAATACATGGATTCTCTACTGATGCTTACAAATGTGTTTCAGTACATTTATTCCCCCAATTAGACCTCTGACCAAACCTTTGATATCGTATCAATGATTTCAGAATATTAACCTATCCAGGTGGCTTGTGCTATCGATGATTTCATAAATAACAACCAATTGTTCTTTCCTAGAGCGATTTACATTTTAAGTGTAATCTGAATGTATTTTACAACTACGCTGTTAGAATTATTTTCTTAAATATGCATGCTATATTTTTACAACAAGAAATAAAAGAGAGATAGGAGAAGGTAGAAAGATGACTTTGGAATGCAGTGCTTCTGGAAGTTATTTATAATAATGATTTAAAAATCAACATTATGAATGATGCCTCAAACTATTCTTATATAAATATTTTAATTATATAAAGCCTACTGAGCATCCTTGGCAAAACATTGTTTTTTTGGGGATGCAATTAGTTCTATCTTTCTTTCTCGTTTTAAGGTTGACCTTGTTATTCGACCGCACATACCCAATATTAACAGAATCAGGGCCAAAAAACCTTGATATAAATTTCACTCGTGTGTACCAGACTGGTGGATCAATTTAATAAACCTTCCCACTGGCTTTTTTATTGAATTCAATTACGTACAGCCTCCCATTAATGGTGAGACACTGTCAGTAAAATATCATAACTTTCTTTACTTGGATATCAGAAACTTTTACCCCTGTTTTTACACTTTGTGGGCCATTTACGCACAACTTGCTGGAGACTCAATTGGAAATATTAGACTTTACGCGTTCATTAGGTTATTAGGCGCAACCAAATGCATCATTAGGTTTGCTTTTGTTCAGGCTGGACTTCTCATTAAAGGTGGAGCAGATGCAGTCTTGCCTCAGGTCTTGTGAAGGACACAACTTTGTGAGCCATTTGGGATGCAGCTGACGTCTCTTTCTCTCCCATACTCACACTTATAAACGGCGTTGAATCACACAGACTTCATTATCACTCTCTCCCTCAGGCGGGCCGCCCCCTCAGCAGAGTTCTCCGTGGACCGGAGCCGTCACCTCATGTCCTTCCTGACCATGTTGGGGCCCAGTCCAGACTGGAACGTTGGTCTGTCTGCGGAGGACTTGTGTACCAAGGAGTGTGGTTGGGTCCAAAGGGTGGTGCAGGACATGATCCCCTGGGATGCTGGCACAGACAGCGGGGTGTCATATGAGGTCAGTAAAAAGACTGTAACAATTTGACATGAATTAGAAGAAGTATGTAATGTTCCCCTAAGTGTAAATACAAAAATGCTTCGTTATTATATTGCATGGGCTTGCAGTGTTTCCCACAGAATTTGATTCTATTTGTGGGGGCACCGCACCGCAAATTTACAATTTAGTCATTTAGCAGACGCCTTATTCCAAAGCGACTTACGATGACCAATTACAGGGACATTCTCCCTGGAGTAACTGCTGCCTTACTCAAGGGCACACTAGTAGTGGTGTTCCAGGCAGGATTTGAACTCGCAACCTTCCGATCATGAGCCCACCTCACTATCCATAAGACCAACAAAATAAAAAAATAAAAATTATTATATATATATTTTTTTTTAAGAGATCCATTTGTGGCGGACGATATTTAATTGTGGCGGCCCACCACAAATAAATCAATGTATGGGAAACACTGGCTTGTGTTTTGTTTAGTGACTGATCTATCTTTTGAAAATATAATGTGTTTCATGGGGGGAAAATAAATTAACTTTGATTTATTTCCAGTATTTTTGGTGAAGAAGGCAGGGATATGAGGCTACATATCCTCTAACATGACACGATTAAAAGTGTATTTTCCTGATATTTACAGTAAGGCTGCATAACAGTAAAGCCATGTTATCTTCTGGACTTAGCTTTTACCCACCTAGCCAATTATACAGACATTACTAAAGATTATTAAGCGAACATTTCATATTGTAAATATTTTGTGAAATCACCCAGAGTTAACCCCTTCAATATTCTTGCAATTTCAATGTTGGGGTATTAAATCAGAAATATTGTGATCATTATTTTGTCCATATTTCCAAGTCCAAGTTATCCCTTAATTATTTTGTGAAACATCCTTCAATTTAAAAATGTACCAGTTGTTATTACTTTGATTCCAAATTAGGGGGAATGAGTTCTCTGTGATCATCATACAACAGTCACAACAGTGTCTCTGAATGTATGACTCAACTCAGGTTACAACCCCACAGTCCCACAGCAATCACAACCATCTGCAGGCTGCTACTCTCTCCACCTTTTACCCCCTGGATGACCTTCTTCCTCACTCTCAAGTCTTCCCTTCACACTCACGTTTTGACCTTGTCATCACGCCAACCTCTTCCTCTTCCTGTCTGCCCACATTCACAATCATTCCCTCTCTCACCTCCTCACATACTGCTCGTCTGCAACAATTCAAGTGTCATCCCCCATCCAATTCTCCTTTAACAGCCTTGTGCGTCTTCCCCTCCCGCCCTCACCCTGAGGTGCTGCGTGCTCCGTGTTTCCAGTCAGCACTAACAGATGAGGCTGTGCGTGCGCATGTTTGAACCAAACTCAATAACGACATGTGAGAAACCTTTGGCTGTTCTCACAGATGAACCCACTGAACTGTGCTCGCTTGCTTGTTTTGGCCAGCCTCAGGGATAATTTCACTCTTCTTCGTTTCACTCTCTTCCTTCTCTGTTTCTCTCTCTTTCTCACAAACACACACACACACCACACACACACACACACATTAGAGCCTACTAGACTGACTATGTCCAGGGGTGCACATAACTTTTTTGCCCTGGTTCTCAAAGGAGCACCTGGAGATGTTGCTTGGTGCTCATCCTTAAAATGAAATAAACCGTAACTTTTGAGGGGGTCTTGACTTTATTTGCCAGACACACGGCACTGAACACACATGCAGAGGTGAACACAGAACACACATGCAGAGGTGAACACAGAACACACATGCAGAGGTGAACACAAGACAACATTAGCACGACCAGTAATCCTACAAGCTGTCATCACTACCCTCCTGACTGTTCTCCTCACTGTCTTCCTCACTGTCAGACATGGTAGCTGATGATGTAGGCCAGGGGTGCCCAACCTTTTTTGAACCGAGAGCTACTTTTAAAGTTGCCAGTCTGCCGAGATCTAGCCATTACTGACAGCCTACTACCAGGTGAATACACACTTCCACTTGTATAAAACTGACCTTTGTACGATTAATACTTCATAAAATACTGCAGATCCTTTATCTTACCTATTTCTAATCTACACACATACAAGTATTTAACTGAAGTTACACAACAGTGTTGTTGATACAGAGTTGGAGTTTATTCACACGTCACATACTACAGTGGGTAATGTTTTCAAGAAACATTGAACAGTGCTGCCACATATGACACAGGAAAAAAGAAAAGACTCTGAACCCTTTCTTTGCCATTATATAAAAATAGTGTTGCTACAAAAGTATCAATTACACTTACTAATAAGACAACTCAGATCTGAAGCTACACAGGAATCTGCTGCCAAAGTGCAATAAAAAAGACAAAATTAATAGAATCAAACCCTTTTTTTGTTGCATTTTAGTAGAGTATAAAAATAAATGCCTTTTAAAAAATAGGATGCAAGCAACACTAGTTTCTTAACCTGAATTGATAATAGACTATAATCAATTTAAACAGAACATATCTTAATGTTTGCATTCTTATACCATTTTGTACAATAATTATAATGAATAAGTTCAAACAAACTAAAACTTACAGCTGATTAATAACGGTATCTAAATTGAGTTTTTATTATGTCAAAAACCTGTTGAAATGCTAGTTATTTTTACTGTCCCCAAAAAGCGCATCGGCAGCCTCCAGCAATGCTTCTTTCACAACTTCGCCATCTTTGAAAGACTTCATGTGTTTCTCAAGAACGTGACTGACACGATAAGATGCTCTGGTAGCAGCCTTGCTCTTGTTGTTGGGCCTGGTGGAAATGGACTGCTGTGCATTTAGCTGTCCTTTCAGGCCCCTCCCCTTTTGGGAGCGTAGGGCAGAATTAGGAGGGAATTCCGTCTCGTCGCGTTAGTGCACTGTTTTGAAATGCCGCTCCTAAATTACCCTTCTTCGATAAAGCCATGCTCGCATTGCAGATGAGACAGATGGACTTTGAATTGGAATAGATACAAAAATAATCATCCTCCCACTCGGAGTGAAAATTATATATTTTTGGCTTTTTTGCTTCTGCCATAATTGCGGTCTTGTGTGTGTGCGGACTGTCACTCCTGTTGACACGGACAACATCAGCGAACTAGTGCAGTGTGCACTGCCCACCAGCCACGCCCCGACACATGGGGTCACGTCGGCCAATCACAAAGCTGTGATGCGTTCAAGTGCATTTTTCTGGCACAGGAAGATTATTTTATAGGACATTAACGATAAAAGCGAATATTGTTGTTCTATTTGTAGACACATCTCGCGATCGACTGGGAATCTCCCCGCGATCGACCGGTCGATCGCGATCGACTGGTTGGGCACCCCTGATGTAGGCCTACTACTTTCTCTCTGGTTGAGTCTGTGATTAGCTGCTTGCATCCACAAGTCAACAGCTGGTTTTGGGTCGAAAGTCTCTGTTGTCATCTTAGACAAGTGGATGTAATCAAATAAGTATGTGAACATAACCAATAACCTACCATAGCCAATAACAAATGAATGTAACTTATTTTATTTGTGTTGTTCATTCATATCTTATTTTACCTTAACATTTATTTATTTATGCATTTTTTTTTATCTCTCCAGTTTTAAAGGATATTTTTGGTTACTGTCCTATAGTATGCATTGGAATGATTTAAAACCTGTTTATCCCAATAATTATAAAGGAGTGCCTTGGAAATATGTGTTTACATAAATTGTGACCAAACCGTTTGAACTTAGACTAAGAGTCCTTTACCTCACTGAGCTGTAGTTATCAGCCTCTCAGTCTGACTGGAGAGGACTCTCCCTCCACATTATTGTAGAAACATCTTCTTCTTATATCCGTTAGAGCAGCTAGCACCAGATTCTAATAACAACAGCGCTGGTACCGGTGCACCCTCCCTCTCTCCCTCGCTCACTCGCATTTTGGCTGTGAGCTGCGGGCGCCAGATAAGCCAACATCCCCCATTTTCATCACTTACAGCGCCCATCGTACAGGGCAAATGAATCGTGTAACCGGGGTGAAAAGGGTGTTACATGTACTTAATTATGAATATTGTTACATTAAGGCCAAAAATTAGGATGAGCCCCAACGGTCAAAATGTGTTTTTCCCTCCCAGAGCTGCCAGCGCAGCACCTCCCCAGATCTGGCGCCCTAGGCGAACATCTAGCCAGTGCTACGGGCCGGCCCTGAGTTCATATCATGGTTCATATGCAACTCGCAAATATCTTTCTCTCTCTCTTTTCTCTCTCTCTTCTCTCTCCTCTATTTTCACTTTTCTCTTCTCCCTTCTCTCTCTCCCTCTCTCCCTCTCTCCCTCTCTCAATGTTGGTACGCAAATGCGCTTTGTTTCAAATGACCCGGTGCTCTTTTTTTGGCGGAGGTGCGCATGCGCACCTGCGCACCAGTTATGTGCAGCCCTGACTATGTCCTCTGTTACAGACTGCAAGGAACTATCAAAAAGTCGGGTACTTTTAAATAGCAAACATAGCTTGAGCTTGCCATATGCTGATCCATGCATGCATAGATATAACTACAGTCTTTAAACTGAATGTGCAGTATTTAAATTGTATACAGCAGGGGTTTCAAGGCTATGAGGTTTGCTTCTCTCGCAAAAAAAAGAGACTTAAAATGAAGATACCGTAAATTGAAAGGGACTACATTTTGTAATCCACAGGAAGTTGTTTCTGTAGATTGACTAGGTGGATTGGTATTTTTATAACATAGTCAGCAGTTGGAGTTGCAGCAGTATTCAAAATTGCAACTTCTTCTGGGGATTCTTTGAAATATCATTACCCCTGAATATATTATCATAAATCCACAAACATATGCTCCCTAAAAACGAAAGAAAATGCCTCAGGATAATCATGTTTTCTTTAGCATCAAAGCAAATAAATGTGTCTCCTCTGTAACCCGCGGTGTAATTTAATCTGAATCTCAAGGATCCATTCTTATGCCCCTTTTGTCCAAATACATAATTAAGGGACTGCTATCTTTGTTCAAATCACTACTTTCTCAAACTGTAGTACCCATTAATCAGAGAGCGACAACAAAACACACAAGAAGCATGATTACGCTTCTTAGAAAGAGCAATGAAAGAAACCCTCTTTCCATAAATACATTTTGCAGCAGGATAGTGGAAGAACAGAGGAAGTGGGAAGGGACTTTGTGTCTGTGTAACAAAATTGTTAAAGGCACAGGCCTGCAACAGAGTAATGAGATCCATTCTCCGTCCCATTACTTTTACTGTATCTTTTAATTAGTGGCCACTCATTACCCTTCTCCCTATCTCCCTCTATCCCCCTCTCTCTCTCAAACACAACTCTTGCCTGTTTTTTTCCTTCTGTTGGCCTCAGTGGGGAGTCAAGGATGAGCTTCCGCCTGCCGTCAGCCTCTGGCGGTGGTTCTTCCATCAACCCCACGCTGGCAGACCTTTACTGTTGACTAATAAGAGCATCTCCCTTTTACAATTCATCTCTCCTACACAGTTGCTCTATAACTTTTGTGACTTGTCCTTTGCGCTTTGAGTAACTTTGAGTGACTTTGTGTTCATTCTCATACTGACAGTGTGTTATTTGAAATCCCTAAGATCACCGGCTTTGTGTTTTTTTAATGTCTCTTTTTCTGTCTTTTTTCAGTCTCCCAACAAGCCCATTGATTCCAAGGATAAGATCCGTCCCTTGACCAGTCTGGATCACCCACAGAGCCCCTTCTATGACCCTGAAGGGGGCGCCATCACACCTGTGGCCAGGGTCATAGTGGACCGCATTGCCAGAAAGGTCATACCAGTCAATTCTTAAAGCAAATATAGCTGATAATAATGCAGGCATTTGTCATTTAACAGATTAAGGTAAACATTAGGCGTGTTTACAATTGATAACCACCACAATATGCTAACAAGGCTTTAATTGTGTTGTAGTCATTTGCCCTTTCTTATCACATCCAGTAGAAACAAGAAAAGTATGTAATTGTTCTGTTGTGTTTTGACTTTTTCTGCAAGTTTTCTCTTCATACGCTCTGATACTCTTGCTTTACTGCTGTATTTTGAGGTGATCTTCCAGGATTTCCAGCTCAGTTCTACTCCTCTTCACATATAAACTTAGTTCACGCATACCCCTCTTGACTCTTTGCTACACTTATAAAACAGCCAAATTCAATCCACATAAAAATAGAACTGGCATCCTTAATTATCTCCAATCGTTATGAAATATGGATGTATTCAAAAGCTTCAAAGCAGAGACAGAGAGGCTTTTCTTTATCACAGCTCAGCAGGTATGACGGGGACTTCAAGTCTGTCCATCAATACAGCAATTGATTAGTGCTGGGTCTGAGTCCTGTATTTTTTAGTACCCTGGGTGGGAGTACAAGGTGAAAAGAACACCTGTCAACACAATTTGTTCCCTGCTTATTGAAATTGAAGAAAAAATGGAACACAAGCCAAGTTAGATCTTATTTATCAAATGTCAGAGAGAGTACATAATGTGTCGTTGAGTATATATCAAGCTCACTAGTAAGGAAGATTATTACAGATATTCCAATGTTATATTCTTTCAATTAACATGAATGATGATTAATGGTAATATGCTGACCATTCCCCACCTGTGTTAATTACTCTTAAGGAATATGAAGAATAATAAATAAAAAATGATGTCTCAAATTTGTTGGGATGCAGATTTAAGATTATTCCAGCCAATTAAAATGACACAAAGCAATGAAAAAAGTGAATGAAAACATTTATGGCAGGTATTAAAAATTCACTCAATGAAATATGAACTTGTTCTAATTATAAATGAATGGGTGGTGAAATGCATTCCCTGGGAACTCTGGCTGCATTAAAGGTTAGCAGTCCTTCAGTGGCATCTAGAGGAAGCTGCGGGGAGTTCATGATCCTTCTGCCACAACCCATGTATCATCATTTACTTACAAACTCTAGCACACACGCTCAGTTTATACTTTCAGAATTACATGGTCTTTCACCATCATTTGTTATGCAATGTGTCTGCTTCCTGTGTATTGTTTGAATACCATGATTAAGTAATTGTGTAAGCTTGTGCTGACCTTTGCTGGCTGTCACTCTTTCTGACTGCTTTAAAAAACAGAAAAAAGAAGAGCAAACAGAAAGAACATCTACTAAGTGCTAGAGTGTGTTCCCACATAACTGTGTGTCTGTGTGTCTGCAGGGAGAACAGTGCAACGTTGTGCCAGACAATGTGGACGACATTGTAGCAGACATTGCCCAGGAGGAGAAAGAGGAAGGTCTGTATCCTCTCTCTGTCTTTCTCTTTCTCTTATACATTATTAAAAGCGCATTTAAAAGAGAAGGTTGGCCCATTTGATGTGGATGTCTATCAGTGTGATGGTACTCTTTTTTTACGCGGCCTATAGTGAATAATCAGGTAGAGTGCTTTACAGCAGCTTTTTCACTGCTGAAAAGCTGTTGTACTGCCTGTAAACAGCAGAGTCATTTGATGTCATAGTGACGTAGTTTGACTCAAGGATGAACTACAAACTACTTCAGCTTGAATTTCTACTCGTCTTGTGTAAACAAAATGGTGTCTTTTATTGTGAAAGGTATAATTAGAATTTAGAAAGCTGTACTGCACTGCCTTTCACAGTTGAAAACAATAAAGAGTTGTTGCCCTCTTGGTTCAGGCTGTTTTTTTTAACCTGAATAGGTACAGTATAGGCACAACTCTGCAACAACATGTTTGATTGGGCATCAGCAGCTGCAAGGCATCCTGGTACATGTAGGCACTGCTGGCATGAGTCTGCATGCAAGAGAACTCAGCTTTTCTTCTTCTGCTATCCCTTTAATGAACTTAGTTACAGATCACTGACTGGACATACACATAAAAGCTGGCACAGTTTCCATTACATTGCGTTAGGCTATTACACTGTCTGCTTTCCCTTCATTATCTTGCAGACGACACTCCGGAGACGTGTATCTACTCCAACTGGTCTCCATGGTCCGCCTGCAGCTCGGCCACTTGTGAAAAGGGAAAGCGGATGAGGCAGAGGATGCTAAAGGCCCAGTTGGACCTCAGTGTGCCCTGCCCCCACACTCAGGACTTTGAGCCCTGCATGGGGCCTGGCTGCAGCGATGAGGGTGAGTTTAAGACCGAAAGCATGAGGAAAACAAAGAACTCTCTTATCTTTTATATTTGTATTGATATGTTAAGAATATTGCTCACAATAATGTTTTGACATTACGAGAAGTGTTGCCATTTTGAAAATCGTTTCTGTATAAGGCCATTGATAATACCCAAGGTACCATTGTACTGCAGCAATAAAGTGAGAGCAGACGGAGAGGCGAGGAGAGCACTTTGTTTATGGCAGGCTTTTACATTTTATAGCAGGACAAGTACAATTCCATGAGGCCAATAAATATATTTCATAAGATGTCTGGAGAAAAATACATTATGTCAGCTGAGTGTTCAAGGTTTAATTCCTGTTAAATCTTTAGAATCTCTGTCTCAATTATTTATCTTTTTTACCCAAAAGGCAGAAAGTTTGGTGTCCATAGAGATCAGCCAGTCTGTCTGTCTTTGATCCATTTGGTCTAATCTACGTCTTGTGAAATATAATTGATGACCACCTGATTCCACGTACTGCCTTTAAGTGAAAGCTTCCTTTGGACCAACATTTGTATTACAATCATGGAAGATTTGTATTATTAATTTTAAATAGATGATTAAATGATGAAAACAATGCTCTGTTCCCCATTAAGGTTGACTAATAGGCTGGATATTTCTATCAATGAAAGGAGTCCTTAATGCTAGTTTAATGGCAGATATATTGGGCTTTTCAACGTTAATTATTTGCGCTATGTTTTAAACTTTGAATGCTGATTATGCAGAAATATTAATACTTTATTTGTTTAGCTCCATTTTAAACTAAATTACAAACTACTTAAAAGTGAAAATATATTAAACAATTTAGCCCATTTAGAGTGATAACAACAGTGTGGTATTGTGTTTTACATTACAACTAATGAATTGATATATCCTTTTATACAAATAAAGGAGAAAAGTGATTTACATTGAGTGATTTCAATATTTCAACTACAATTCAAAAGGGAAAAATGTAATGTGGATTGACTTTTATACGAGCAAAAGTGTAATTTATAAACTACAGAAAGCATGATTATCTGTAGATAAAGGGGGACTGTTCCCAGGGTTCACTGTAGGTCTGTTTCGTCCCTCCTTGTTTGCCACAGTGAAAAGCCGAGAGATCTATCTGATGGTTCCATCAGGGACTCATCTGGGAGCATTTAAGCATTGTAAACACTGGGTGAATATTTCATTAAACTAATAAACTATTAACCAGATTTAACCTACAACTAACTGGGATTGCAAGACCATAAGAAATAGTGTGAACTCTTTTCTTTGGTCTTGTAAAAACTGCCAACAGCATTTTGTATAAACATTTCTAGTTGTTTTATTGGATTTAGAAGTAATGTTTTGCATTAATAGAGCCTATTTATAATGAAAGCATGCATGAGCTACTCTTTATCTCTATATTATGTGTCATTATATGTTTGAACCATAATATTTAAATAAGGGTTGGGAATAAACATTCATTTTCTAAAAGTTCAATTTCATATTGAGTCAGATTTAATTTAGCATGGGTTTTCTTCATGCCAGGACACCTTGAGTGGTTCAATTAGATTAAATAAAATCGATGAAGATGATGTTACACGGTCAATGTATCTTCTGGTCGTCATAGAGGAGGATTTGGAACATTTCCTGCAGTCAAAAGAGGACATCATGCATGTCCACATTAATGAACTTGATTGCTAATGAATTCAACCAGGACGACAAAGTCACAGTACGCTTGGCGACGGGTGTCCCCATGCACTTAATTTTCACTTGAGATGGCTCTTTCGTATGTGAAAAACATGTCCACCAAGCCCAGAATTATCTTTAAATTTGAGGTCAACATGAAAATAAAATTATATGAACCTCTCCTGTGGCCCAAGAGTGTGTGTGCTGCATCTTTATTATCATGTTACCAAGCTGACCCAAGCACACACTGACTTTTTCACCAGGTCCACCTGAACAAGAAACCAAATGACATTTTTTTTTGCTGAACACCAACAAATATTAACACCATTTACGGCTTAGTTTTGTATCCGGTACTGACATGTACATCTGGAGGGGTTTCACCTCAAATTTCTGTTTCATACACTGTCTAACCATTCACAGATTCACCTCCTATCCACACTGATCACATCAGGTTCCTCTTTAGACCTGTGATGAAACAGGCAGTCAAACTTGGAAATAAAGACTATATAATGTATTCAAAGAAACAAGAAAAACCCATTTGGGTCATTCTACAGAAAAGGTGGAAGTGCTGTCACTTACTTTTGCAGACACCAAAATACATGACGTTGACCTAATACTCACATTCATTATATATGTTGAATAAATAGAGATAGTCTTTACAATGGTACTAAATAAAAAATGTTTTTATACGTAAATTGCAATTTATTTAAAATGTCAAGTTCAAGGAACTGCCTTGTCACTTTGATCATACATGGAAGTGGAGCCTATAGTTTTAATTTAAAAGATTTTTTTTTTCAATAAATAAATCTAATTTATATTTACATAACAAGCATTAAATATAACACTGCAATGGTAAAAAAACCCGCAAATTATTATTAATAATATAAAATAAATGTCAGTCACCCAACATTACGTCATTGGTGTTACTGTCTCTGAAGTGCCTCCTGTAACAAGAGATCATTTGAGGCAGTGCAGTGGACAAAAACATAAGGAAAGTCAGATACTTCTTACTTTGTTTGTTAAAGGTGTCATTGTATCTTCAAATTTTACATGTGTCTTTCAAGTCTGTCATTAGTGTTACTCATTGCATAGCCCTAGGGGTGAACATTTGAATGGGGAAATGTATTGTATTGAAGAGTTAAACGATTTTGATATTGACTGAAGCCATATTTGGTCTGACACATTGCAGCCATTTTGTTAAAATTGTAGTGTTTTCTCCAAATTGTCACTGGTGTTACTCTTCTTCCTGGTAACACGTAACACCAGTGACATTCCTATACAAATAAGCTTTGTATAAAGTATAAAAATAATAAAAATACTTTAAGCTCTACTTGTTGTGGATTCATCAAGTTAAGAGTTAGTTATTGCTATTTAACAGGTTTTAGATGTTTTTAGAAGGAATATATTTCAGCAGATGTGTATCACCCAGATTCCACCTTTTCTGTAGAATGACCGATTTACAACAATCTGTCTTTTATTAGAGCTGATAGCAAGAAAGCATACACTGTAAACAGCAATCCTTTACCTGACTTAAAGTTGCTGACACCTTCCTCTTTGTCATTTGTCTCTGTAGAGTCTGCCACCTGTCTGTTGTCGGAGTGGGTCACCTGGTCTCCCTGCAGTTTGTCCTGCGGCATGGGCACACGTTCCAGGGAGCGTTTTGTGAAGCAGGTCCCTGAAGATGGCTCAGGCTGCTCCCTGCCCACAGAGGAGGCCGAGAACTGCGTGGTCAATGAGGAATGCTGTAAGAGTTTCCTTTCCTTTTGTCCGACTTTGCTATTGACAAGTGGCCTGCTGAGCGTATCAGTTTATACTATATATCTAATGTAAGTACAACTGCAGGTTTACTGTACCTTTTCTCTCCCTCTTGGCCTCAGCTCCCAGCAGTTGTCTGGTTACTGAGTGGGGGGAGTGGGATATCTGCAGTGCCACTTGTGGTCTTGGCATGAGGAGGAGAGAGCGCATGGTGAAGACGCCTCCTGCAGATGGCTCCATTTGTGGGGCAGAGGTGCTAGAAGTTGAAAAGTGCATGATGCCAGAATGTCGTGAGTAGCAGCGTTTTCAGGACCACAAATATCCTGACACCTCTCACACTTTCGCACCATGTACGAGCCAGACACAAACATAACAGATCCAATATAAGGAGCAATTATAAGACAAAATGACCTTTCGTTGTCTTGTAGTAACTCGCTAAAGTGTAACAATAGATGATTTACATTCAGATTTAACTCATAAACACTGAATTCAAACAGCAAATCGGCTTTTTTTTCCCTTGTCACTTCCTGATTAAATTACAAGGTTTGGTTTTGATGCTAATGCTCATGGTTGTTTAATTAAAAAAAGTCATTTGAAACATAATTAGAGTTCAAATACTTCACAAATGTATGTGTTTGATCTACAAAAATGCATCTGATATATGGATGTACAATATGTGTAACTGAGTGACTCCTGCTTAGATACAATCCCTTGCATGCTGACTCCGTGGTCTGACTGGAGTGACTGCAGTGTTACTTGTGGGAAGGGGTGCGAGGACACGACAGCGCACGCTCAAGTCTCCCGTGGAGCTGGGAGAGTGCACAGAAGATTTAGAGCAGGTGGAGAAGTGCATGCTGCCAGAGTGCCGTAAGTATTTTTTATTTATACGCCCACATACTATACATGTATAATTTATGTAAATGTATGGTAATTCCGTCTCTGTTAGCAACCTGGTGCCTTGATGCAGACACATACACTTTTCACTTCTGGCTGAATACGTGCAGAGAAAGAATGTCAACCTTTTTCTAAATTTACATCTGTTGGTGCCAGCTGGTAGAAATTAGTACATGAGTTCATAAGCTGTATTCATATTTAAGCTTAAACTAAAACGCCTGTCAAGTGCATCACATGAATTGATCGAAATGAAAAGCTTTAGATTAAAGGTCGAACATTAGTACGGGATTTTAAGATAACTTAAAAAATAACAAAGCTTGACAGTTTTATTAAATCTGTGTCAAACATGTTTATCCATTTTATATTTATTTACAAACATGGGCACTGGTCAAGATGTACTTATCAGAGGTGGGATAAGTACTCAGATCCTGTACTTAAGTCAAAGTAGAAGTACCAGAGTGTAGGAGTACTCTGTTAAAAAAAAAAGTCCTGCATTCAAAATGTTACTCAAGTAAAAGTACAAACAAATTGGCATCAGAAAAAAAAAAAAAAAAAGTACTCATTATTCTTTTACTGTCTCTTTTTTTCCTGTATTCTGTTGAGCTGTATTGGCATCTTTATCCTGCTATATTGAGAAAAGTATACTAGAAGCATGAGAAGCTATTGCCTTACCAGCCACACCATAAACTTACCAAGAAGAGAAACATATTTTCTCACTGTCTCCCAAAATATAAAAAGGAACTGGTTGTTGTTTTCAGTCAGACAGCCAGAAATATATACTGTATTTTTGTATTGTTCATGTCAGTGCTTATTACGTTAGAAGCCATGTGACAATAAATCAAACCCTCTTGGAAACTAGAAAAGTATTTTCTGTGGTGTCACTGTATATTTGAAGATAAAGCACACTGTATTCCCTGAATGTGGATTCATAAACTATCCATGACTTACAGTACACATAACATTGAATCAGCCCCTAACTGTCATCCTTCAAAGTCACTCGGTACCGCTAGTCAATTGTCAACTGTCAGTTTTTCACTCTGCCACAACCTCCTTTAAACCACATAACTTTTGTTCACTTGTGTCTCCTCAGCCATTGACTGTGTGATGTCAGAGTGGACTGAGTGGTCGGAGTGCAATAAGTCCTGTGGTAAGGGTCATACGATCCGGACCCGCATGCTGAATATGGAGCCTCAGTTTGGAGGAGACGCGTGTGCTGAAACCATCCAAAGGAAGAAGTGCAAGATCAGGAAGTGCACTCGAGGACAGGTCAACAGTGACGAGAAGAAACGCCGCAAGGAGCAGCGCGAAAAGAGGAGGAGCAAACAGGGCAAAGCTGAGGTCTCCACCGAGCACCCGGGTTGGTATTCACCCTCGTAACATTAAACAGTACAACGCCACACAGATAATAAATATGGTCAATGAACGTTTGTTGATTTGAGGGGCGAAGATCGAGGCCCTTTCATTTGAATTTATATATTTTGTGCAAGGATATCAAATAAAATGTACTTTACTTATCACTTCAATTTGCTTAAAACACAACATCTATTGTTTTCATTTGCAATAAAATGCCATAAGAAAAAGTCAAAGTATAGTATGCTATTAAATGTAAGAAAGCTCATAATGGTTTTATAAAAAAGGATTGTACTACAGTATATCTTAAAAATATAAAATAAATCATGGTATAGTTTGTCTTAAAAAAGGCTATGAAAAAGTCATAGTATAGTTTGTCATACAAATATTATTTCTGTTGGCAATAACAAAATAATAATTTTAAGTAAATTCAAGCCCCTCTCTCTCTTATATATTTATTATCTATGAGTTGATGTAAAGCCTGTTTTGTTTCAGTGTTATATCGGCAACTCAAGTTTAAGGGTTTCTCAAACTACACAATGTTGTGAATTTGTAAAAAGTATTTGAATTATCCCTGAAATGTATATTTAAGATATTGTGGAATTGATAAATACATCTGAGATGTGCATTTCTCTGATGGTTTGTCTCTTTATCTCTTCAGGGTGTAAAATGAGGCCGTGGTCAACATGGACAGATTGTACCAAGATGTGTGGTGGAGGTATTCAAGAACGACTCATGACAGTAAAGCAGAGGTTTAAGACTGCCCAGCTGTCCAGCTGCAAGGACAGGAAGGAGATCAGGGCCTGTAATGTGCACCCCTGCTAGGGAGGAGAGGGGGGTCAGGGGTGATGTGTAAGGGAGAGAGGGAGGGAGGGGGAGGACAGTGGGGCTGGAAACAGGACAGGGCATGGCACACTGTTGCACAAGGATCCAATGCACTCTGTTAGGGCTGGAACGGCACATGCTTGAATCTGTCTCGATTAAATCCAGAGCCCAGGTGGGGGACATCAAAAGAAGTTAAACTTAAACATCTCGCTGGAAAACTCTTGATTTAAACTAGAGTGAATTTTCTGTGCTTTTAAACTAGCTCTTATACACATGACTCTTTTGCAAGATTACTGTAAACTTGTTGTGGTACAATATGTCTTGAAAAATATAATTATGACATATAAATTGATTTAATAATAAGATAAAGAAATGTTATATCTTGTGGATCCCTTAAGTAGTACAGTATATTCCATAGTTTAAAACTTTAAAGCACAGGTGCCCAGCCATTCCAGTGTTTTATACGCAGCCAATGTTCAGTTGTTTCTAGGACACAAAATGCCCAGTTGGCTTTTTACCAAGCTATATTGTTGTACATGTATACGCACCACGGTTGAGATGTATATGATTTTGAGCATTGTTAGAAGATTTGTTATTTTTTTGCTGTGGAATATTTTGATAAGAATGTGTCCCAAGATTCTTACCAAAGTCTTGCGTAAATGTTTTCTAGATGTATTCTCATCCTTTTCTTTATCTCTGTTCCTCTAACATATTAATATTTTGGAATAATATCATCTTTACAATAAAAGTAAATGTGACAACTTGTCACCTGGATCTGTCTTTTTATTTTGGAGGGTAAATGTGTGATGGTTTACACTTCTGCTGCCACTAGATGGCAATAACTAACTAAAAACTCTTGTCTTTCATAAGCAACGGGTCAGTCATGAGGCTGCTGGTTCCAAGTCATGCAGTACCAGCTGACATATCGCATAACTCCTCCCTGAACATCTCTCCATGGATGGATTAGCCACAAGGGGGCAGTGGGAAAAATGGAAGACACGTTCAATTACAAAGTCTGCGGGTCATTCCTAGCATTTAAAAGGGCTAATGCTTATTTGTAAAAGCTTGGTTTTACATGTTTAATCCCCCTCTACCATAAAAAAAACAATGTAATATACCCAGGATATTTATAATTATATATAATAATCAGATTTTAGCACAAGTAGGCCAAACTGCCCTGTCCCAAATCATGTTTGCTCAACTTTGATAACAGACATAACACATATAATCCAAACAATTCCCGCATTCACAATTTGACTGAGGTAAAAACATTTGCAATTGAAGTATACCTACAATTAATAAATCTGACCAAAGTAAAATTATTCTCTTTGCAGAATGCCCCATTTCAGATCATTCTTAATAATAATGATTCATACAGCAAACGCAATGGAACACTATACTTTTTTAATTAATTCACTTCTTGACCTAAATGAGGGAGAATTGAAAGGTCTTTAGTCACTTTAAAGAGAGGGGGGGAGGTACTCGCCATTTAAAGACACATAGAGGTGGGGGTGCCATGCGTTTAATGTACATGCAGGCTGAGATCTGGAAGGAATCTGCCCCCCTGCTCTCTGGTGTAAGAGGTGGGGGGAGGGGACGATGTCAGGCTTCCCTCACTGTGGGAACATGGGTGAAAAATTCAATATACACATCACAACGCCATTCTTGTTTCCATGCCAACACAACCACACGTGGGGTAAGCCTACTCACGTTGTAAACAGGGAAGGGGGATTGTTACTGTCGTGATTGAGCTGTTAAAACTGAAATTGCTGCAGAGACCTTAAGAGGAGCTTTGGTTAAAAAAAGGAAATAGATGGAGGGTGTGTGTTTCTGTGATCTGCTTGGAAACCACTATAGACCTCATCCAGTGTAGTGCAGCAGGCTGGTGGTGGTGGAGCCGTTCTGAGAATTAAAAAATCAACTCAGAGATGTATTAATGCCAGGAGACCTTCCATGTCTCTGTGATATTATAATGAGTTTCCTCTGTCTATAGATACATTGATGAATATTTATATTCTGGGGGAAGGCCACGCCGCTGACAGAAAAAGCTGAACTATCCAACCTCTTCCTCATTTAGCCTATTTCTCACCGAGCTTCAAAGGTTTTAATAACTGAAAAAAAATCAGGTCCAGGATAGAGGATAGAAGAACTTGTCCACAAGCTAGCACTCATCTATAACATCACCTTTCTGGTAGTTTTATTTGTGTGCCTCAAATCTTTGAGAAGATTTATATACTGTAGGTTACTCCAACAACCTTTCCTTATTTCCACAACACCTCAGGCACAAGGCAGTGCACAGTGGATTTATGCGTTAGAGGATTTACAATTTCCATACATCTTATTAAACATAGATCATCAGGGTCTAAGACTCTGATTTATGTTGCATACATTTTTCATTTTCTGCATCTGGATTTAGTCTTTTGGTCAGAAATGTGATCATTGAAAACTGTGCCACAAACCTTAGATCATGTTTTGTAGCGCCATTTGAATCTGCCAGAGGCATACTAACATGGCGTTTTTCCGCCAATGGCTTTCTCTGGCATGAATATGATAAACAACAAACAACACACACATTCTATCCCAATCACCTTTTTACCAATTTGACAAGATATTTTTAGCATTTTACTGATAAATACATTTTATTTATATTATTATTATATTATTTACTTAGGTTGACTCCATCAGATCAGCAGTGAGAACAATTCACACTTATTTTCTGATGTTCTGTCTCTTGAGTCTTCTTGGTTACAAAGCCATTTGAAACGTAATACCCTCACATTATTAGAGGAAACTGAATCCAAGTCTGTTAAATAGTGCTGCAATAAACCCTGACAACAAACCTAAAAGTTATAATTGACAGTTTTTGTTCAAAGCTTCAAAGAGAGGTGTGTATTTCTCCTGATGATCATTTTACAGACCGTATCACGGTGCTGTTTGTCCACCATTTATATGAGGTAAACATTTGAATTGTCTCCATTCTCAAAGTTTCCCAATCCTCTTATCCAAAAATAAAATGTTCACTGATGTTATCTAACATTGTACCTACATCTGCACATCCAGCTGTCATAGGAAAGGGACATCTGTGAAATATGAAGTTTTTTTGCCTTGGTGTTTCTTTAAATAAAGTATTTTTGGTGGAATATTTAGCCAAGTCTTTTTTATATATGATTGTTACCTCATGTTCTTGCAGCAACTAGAAGATGTATTTGTGATTCACATTTAGCAATAATTGAGAAGTTTGTGTGCTCTCAGATTTAAGTGACTTTTCAAGAATAATATGACAAATATTTTACTAAAACAGATCCTAGTGAGCTAGGAGATGGAAAAAACCCATGACCCATGCTGGTCTAACCTCAAAACTAAGTTGCACACACTTTCTAAACAGCATCTCTGTGATGATTATGATGAAAGTGATATTACTTTCTGTTTTTTTCCACTTGCTTTTTTGTTTGTATGTTTATCTCATTTTCCAATAGCTAAAGTAGCATGTAGTATTACTTACAGTATAGGTTAGGAGATGTAGCTGTCCACTTTTCAGCATAATTATGCAGCTGCTACCTTATATAAAGCAGATTAAGAATTGAAACCCTTCATTATTATACATAACTGGCCCATCGATACAATCATGTAGATTCTACATCGATTTTAATCATCTTGAATATGTTAGCAATATTCCAATAAATAAGATATTTTTAATGAATAATTTTTAATAGAAACAAAGCCTTGTCTTTACATTTTTGCAACAAACATGTTGTAGGAATTATTTATATAGGCTTGATGATCTGGACATACTTTTATATTAAATGTAAACAATAACCTGTCTCCCTTTATGTTATTCTAAATGACAGAAAATAACCTTGACTGAATAAAGGTTAGTTAAAGAGTTATTATTGGTTTTATTTAATTGAAAGTGGACATATTAGGCTATATTTGAATAATATATTGTAGGGCCATACCTATACAAAACATGTCTGTGAAGTTTTTTGCTTAAAATACCAAACAGATCACCCATTGTAGCCATGCCTCATATACTGCTCATACCCCTCTATTAGCCCTGTTCCAAAAAGCCAGATTCTGCTTTAAATGGAACGACTGCTGCTAGCCACTACCCTTTGTAGCGTCACGCAGCTTTCCCCTGCCAAGAGAGTTTTCTACCGGGAGAAACTCAGCGAAACGCTGCGGTGATGTAATGCCATATTATGTTCCCAACCACTTCAAGCATTATTTCTGAAACAGTATGGAGCTAAAACCGTTCTCTCTCGCAGGGTTTACCACAAGGACATTACGTTACAAATATTCTCTCCAGTAGCCTACAACGTTAGCTCCATGGTTAGCTCTGAGTGTCAGCATGCTTGCTAATGTAAACACAGAGCATATTACTCCCAAAACACGCTGTGCATTGTTTCTGATACAGTACATAGCTTGACATGTTCAAGTATTTACCGCTAGACCAGTGCCAATATATGTATTATATATAACAACTTTACTCTAAGGGCCTCCTGCAGACATCCTGCTGACTACACAGACACACAGCTGCGACTGTATACGGAGACGCAACCCAGTCTCACGGCATTTTGTGTTATAGTCACGAAATGTAATCTATTGATTCGTGTTCACCAACACGATTTGCAATTTATTTCTATTGGTAGTGTGTTTCGTGCCTGCACCACATATTTTTGTACGGTGGGGTCTTGGAAGACCGGAAGCTGTGTGGTTCATAAAAACATTTTCTTACTCAATATCAAGCCACGATTATTGTTTTTATTCTAAATCGTATAATGTCAGACTTTTTTTGCCGTCCGTGAGGAAAAGAAATGGGGCTCAGAGAGAATACTGAAATCTGTACTTTTTTTCCTTCTAATTTGTTATTATTTTCTAAATAACACATTGTTATTTACTCAACAATAACACACAATTATCCTTGTTTTTATTTATTTGTTTAATTCTATAATATCGGGCTTTTTTGCCGTCCGTCAGGAACTGAATTTGAAAATAAAGCTATAAAGCTATGGTTGAAGCTCGGTGATTGGATGTTTTAGCCGCAATGCCCGTTGGGATATGGTGTTAATGCGATATTAAATAACTATCAACAGAATTGCGTTGCCAGGCAACAGCTTGGGGTGAAAACAGTATTTCCGGTCTCGAAGTTTGCATAGTAATCTGCAGTACTCATCAACTAAAAACATCAGTTTATCCTTGTTAATTACACAACATTGATTGGTTTAAATTGTATACAATGCTTTTGTGTTTTCCCCTTCGATTCGGAGAAACAAATAGTTTTTTCGGAGTTTATGGCCGAAGACACACTACTCATAATCCTCAGCTATCGTTTGGGACTACAGTCCCTTTGCTTGACAAACCCTGTGATTAATCTTCAAGCTCTGTGATTGGATGTTGGATTGGCAGTGTGCCAAGGTTACCCAGAGCGTCAAACACCACTTTGAAATGGAATGAAACCACGGCAGACTATCCAAAACTGGACTCGAACAGGGGGGCTATTGTTTTCGCAACATGTTCCATGGCACGTCTCTACTGGGAATTGTAGTTTTAAAAGAGATTTTCGTTTTTCCCACAATTAGAAGTTGCCAGTATTAAACTGTGTACACCCCTGGAGGTTTAGGGGATACGAAACACATTGGTGTTATCAAATCTAAAACATATAATTAATAAATGGGTGAAAATGGCTTGTGTCCATAATGGGCAGCATTAATATATACCCACATGACAGCTCATTGTTACTTTGTAATTCTACTCCACTACAATTCAGAGGTTAACCTGGTATTTTTACTCCACTACATTTATTTTAGTTACTTTGCAGATTCTGATTAATGATGTGAAATATAAACAACCCTTAAAGCAGACTTTAGTTACACCTGAGTAAAATTCAGGGAAGGTGATTGTCAAGTGCCAACAATCAGGAGAGATATTTGAGAGTTGGTGCTTGAAAAGACTAAACATTTATCTGCAGATAAATATTATATATATATATATAAAGCATATTCATTACTCGTTATTCTCTACTAATAGTTAATTAAAGACTGTATTTACTGGCTATTTTGCACATCCCTCTCAAGATTTTCTAAGGTTTATTGACATATCATATACACAGCTACGGTGTAGTTATGCAATGATGAAACATTTGGGTCGCAGGTGAATATTCAATACCTGACAAGGTCGGAGATGAACAACTTGGGTCACAGGTTCCTCAACAGTGCATTACAAGACATCTATCAATATGTGTGTATACCTCCACCATTTAAACTGTCATATTCTGCACATTTCTTATACTATCTACATACATTAGAGTATAATTAATATGTATAATATCAGTTAAAATAAGTGCTTCAACATAGTTAACATTGCAGGAAAGCGATATATTAGACGTTAAGTACTTTGTCAGGATTAATATTTATCTGTATACCCCCAAAGATTTTTTCTTATTTAAAAGAAGACCTTAACCTAAAATATTCTTTAATGTTTAAATAAAGGTTAATTCATTTTTCTGTTTTGCACATCCTCCTATTAATATCTTTGTACATCCGGCACTAAAAAGTGTTATTGTAGAGATCACTTACAGCAGGGGTGCCCAAACTTTTTTGGCTGGTGAGCTACTTTTGAAATGACCAGCTCACCGAGGTCTACCAACCAAAAATAAAATCCCAAATTGCAAGGGTTGCTGAATAACACGTTTTATTTATACATGGGATAACTACAATAGTGTTAGGGATTAATTTTGTCTTTACTCCTAAGTGTCAAAGAATAATTCTCCTTACTCCTAAGATATTTGACCTTTCGGCCTGTTGACGTTTTACGACGAAGCCGAAGTCTGTTATCTGTCTTAAGGAATGGGAACTGTCAGCTATTGCTGACATTATGAGTTTTATGACCGGTCAACTCTCGGTCACAAGAGCCATAAAGTCAAATAAGTAATTCAGTACCTCCAGGTGGTCACGTACACCTTCCCCCCAATATGTGAGTTGACTCTGAGTGAAGCTAATTAAAGGTCTGCCAAGATGAGAAGGGATTCAGAATTGACATGGCAACCCACCGGTGCAGTCAGAACTTTCTGATGCTGTGACTTGTGATATGAATTCTCCGGCCGATGCTTGTAATAAACTGCCAGTGTTTGACATCAGAACTCCTGCTCGTCCCGTGTCTCTCTGAGTCCTGACTCTCCATTGCTACAGAAGTTTCCCTTACAAATTGGCGTTGTCGGCAGGATACCAACATATCTTCAGAGACTGGTAAGTGTAATTTCAAATCCACATTTGGACATTGCCTTACCAGAATCTGTGATTGACGGTATCCTAAAATTACCTGTGAAACTGAGCGGTTGTGTTTCATTTTTGATTAATGAACATTTGGCTGATTGCCTCTGTGCATGCTGCTTGGGACGAAATTACCATACAAGCATGCACAGCTTATGTTCAGAGTAACCTTAAAGAAATACATCAGTAAAGTGGAGCTTCTGTATGAAAGCAATGTAAAGATTTGTATTGAACAAATCGCCGAATTCTGGGGTTTCAGCGGCCAAAACAGCAGTTAAAAATAAGCAGCCAGAGATATTCCCCCTATCGCCTCTGTGAGCACGGCTCCAGCAGCAGCCACGGGTGTGTGTGTAAACATCCCCTGTGTCTGGGTGGCTGCAGCCGTGCAGCTGAGAGGAAGAAAGTCACAGTTTCTGTCTATATCTTTAACTCACACCACCGCCAGTTTTATCCCAGCAGCTATTGCACAAATTAACACATCATAGGAGCGTCACACAGATGCCTATTTTTATTTATTTATTTAATTGTGAATTTTGAATGTCCATGTTTGTACTAGTGTTTTTCCTTCTTAAAATGTTTTTTTTATTTTTTTTAATATTTTGAGATTTGGTTGAGCAGGGTATACTTGTACTTGTACTTGTACTAGTCCTTTATTAGAGATGTGTCTGTTGTTTGTGTTTATTTTTAGTGTCAGGATGGAACCCTTGTCTTTTTCTCTGCAAACAGAATCTACCTACGGGTACAAATAAATAACCTGAACCTGAACCTGAACCGCCATCCCTATTAAAAACGGGATGGTCTAAAAGCACTAGTTGTTTGTGACAGTTGTTTAGAGTCGGAGAGTTCCTGATAATTTATTCCGGTAAATTACTCTGACCTACTAATTGACCTGACCGAAGTTATTGAGTCTATGTAAGGTTACTGCTTGGCTCAGATCCACCAACGTCAGCAAGATCTCACCTCTATAACTCCCCGAAGAACCTAGGTTCAATTAACTGCTGTTTCAATTCAGACAACTCTTTTTTAATCTGTTTAAGGGATCCCGAAGGATTTTGATATCAGTAAATGGAGTGTGCTCCTACCTAAGTGTGTGTGGCAGGGTGCAATCTTACCTTTGAAGCAGGAGAGGAGTGCACAGGTTGTCTTTTAAATTATCCCAGTCCAAAAGGTGGGATCAGTTTATTTGAAGAAAAATAGGTCCAAACTAATACAGGATTTTTACCTTCTCTCTTTACAACATTATAATCATACTAAAAAAAATGGTGCTGTGATCATGTTCAAATATGAAACTTTAATTCACAGTCTTACATTTATTACCAAAATGTTTTAATTTCAACTGCCCAATTCAGTTGGGACATTTTAAAATTCTCCCGATAGAATTTAGAGGTATTTCCTCGTAAAAAGACCGGTGACAATAAAAAGCGCATTCAACTTTTCATTCACCAAATCAATTCACATCAGTTTCATACCTTTTTTCCGACACAGACGGTGGGTATAACATTCAAAAACCCATTCCTATCCGCATTAATTCGGAGGAAGATTCCTCACAGGTCGCGGGTTATAATATTCATACACTTTTTCCGACACAGACGGCGGATTTAACATTCAAAAACCCATTCCTATCCGCATTATTTCGGAGGAAGATTCCTCACAGGTGGCGGGTTATAATATTCACAAACACATCTCTCATCAAATCATTCCACTCAGCCAACAACCAAGAAATTCGAGAGATATTTACCACGTGTGAGAGGACCTTTACCGAGAGCTATTAACCCAGCTCTGAAGGACACAGCCTACCGGGAGAGAGTCTACCAGGGGTTTCCCCCCCTCTCTCTCGCGCTCTCTCAAAAAACCAGTCTCTTTATGCTAAAAAAACCGTAACGAAACCCCAAAAAAACAAACTCCTCCTCTACACCCAATTTGTGGAAAACTGGGCATGGCCTCTAATGTACAAGGCTGGACATGACTCGACATGTTCCATATCTTATGGCATAAGACACACCTTCCTATGTTAGTGTAAAAAGGACTTTTTTGAGGCCTCTGTGTTTTTCCTTAAGCCTGGAGCCCCCCTCCCTGTGAACTGCTGCCAGAGGAGAGGGAGAAAACGGCCTACTCTCTTATCAGAGACACCTTACACACTCAACCTAAACAAACCACTTTGTTTTGTTTATACTGTAACTATAGAAAAACCTAAAATATGAAGCATTTTCATTGTGGGTTATACACAAATATAATTGATTATATTTGATTATAACTAACTTTCGTTTTAAATATTAAACATACTATGAAAACTCACAACACCCTCTTTTCAAAACGCAAAGTTATCAAATAGCAACAGAACAAATTGTAAGCATACATACATATTCAAAAACCGTCAAGAAGCATTCTCATTATGGGTTTATACAAGAATATGATTGATCATATATGATTTATAATTAACTTTCGTTTTTAAGTATTCACTTCATACTATGATCTCAACACCCTCTCTTCAAAACGCAAAGTTATCAAATAGCAACAGATAAAATCGTAAAAACACATACATATTACATCCGTAAAACTCCAAGCATCAATATCATGAAAAAGTTCTTCAGTATGTGTAATCAGGACGACCTTTTGATGAACCTGGTGTGAAAAAACACCGAAAACATGGTACCTCACTGGAATGTTCTCGAGCGAGGGGCCCATCTGTTGTTCCAGTGTAGACTCCATTTCCATGTTGCTATCTGATGTAAATCCTTGACCCTGACCATGGAGGGGTTGCAGTTTTTCGCTGGACGACATCTCCAAATGAAAGGCCAGATAACTCGGTCGACATTTGTTATGGATTTTTTAGACCTCGTCAATAATCGCTCATGACTTTGTGACAAGGTCAATGAGTCCCCACACAATGATAGCACAAACGAGGAACCAGAGGCATATGAAACAGCTTAGCTGGCACTCGCTCATGACATCCTGTGTGTGCAGTGTGAGATTAGGTGTATGTGGTGCCAGTGTGGTGCTGGTAGTGACTAGGACACGTCACTTGTTGTCGTATTCCGTTGGTGACTAGGACACGTCACTTGTTGTCGTATTCCGTTGGTGACTAGGACACATCACTTGTTGTCGTCTGTTTCTACCGTCTCTCCTGGCCTGTGATTACGACCTTGCAGTGGTTGACATGGACCCACGTGGCTCTCTCGGTGACCTTGACCGCTGTCTGGGTGATGAGGAGCACCTGGTAGGGACCTTGCCAACGGTTGGATTTCCAGCTCTTTCTCCGGAAGTCCTTGACCAGCACAAAGTCGCCGGGTTGGAGATGGTGAAGTGGACCAATAGCAGGGGGTAGGTAGGGTTGCTGCTACCTGGCGTCTGATATCTGACCATGCAGTTATCAGGTAGTCGTCATCCTTTTCTGGGAAATCCACTGCGATCTGAGTGGCTCAGCGGGTAGAGATGCAGCCTGTCCCACAGAGCTGGAAGAAACTTCATCCTCCCCTAGCAGGGGTACAGGTGACTCAGCCGCTGATCCATGCTGCACAGGTTTCCTGGGTCCAGGACTTGGCTTCACTTGAGGCACTGTGACTGAAGTTTCCCCGCTAGGCAGGTTCAAATCATCTTGGTAGATTGCTGAGGTATTAATCTCAACAATATAGCTAAAATCAAGTATAAATCATTTCTCTGATTCATAAAAAGTTGTTTCAGTTAAAATAAAAACATCCCCAAGGGTTTTCTCAAGGGGGTCATGTATTCCATATTGCTCTGGAATTTCTATATACAGCAAGGTGATTGTTTCTCCTTTTACTCAGTTGGCCTCTAATGGCAGAAAGCACTGGGCCATAATTTACTCTTATCAGTTTAACGACCTGACAGCCCTACACCTTCATGCTGTGTGAGAACCAGCAAAAAAGAAGGAGAGATGTGCTCAAAAAAATCAAATTTTAAATGAATACTCTTCTAGGGTGTAAGCGTATAACAATTAAAATAACTGAAAAGAAAACTAATAGTGTAAAGTTAAAAAACAATGAGAAAAATAATATAAAGGTTATTTTCCATTTCCTCTTTGATACTGAGGTATTCTTCATTCAAGCTCTAATGATCCATATGCTAATAGACAGAGTTTCGTCTTGCCATCTTTTTGCATAATTCACTATAGATTCTAACAGTTCTATTGCTAAATCCTTTGTAATTGAGCTATTGTTTGTTACTCAGATTTAAATTCCCTCTTTTGCTCTATCGAATATCCCTTGGTACAGAATTTACCAAGACAAATTCTAACTTATTGCGGGAAGATCCCACAAAAAGTCATCCTCTCCTGTGGAAGAAAGCACATTAACTGCCACGTGTGTGTGCAAAACATGTCATGTGATGTGAGACTGATAGCATCAACAGTGGATGGGTAGGCCGCAGTCATATTCCTATCTGGATTCTAAACTCAGTTGGCTTGGGTGAACCGGTCCTCTCTTCTGGAGTGAAACTACTTTCCCAGAAATTGACTTCACTGTATCCAAACCTTCTGATTTAGTTTTAAGCTAACCCTTCTCTGGACTTTGCCCCTTTCTGGTCACCCATACACGATTTCTGAATTTAAACGGAAAAGGTGTGATAGTTAGATATGACCTGACCTTTGCCCTAGGTAGCTTTTCCATACTTATAGGAATATATTCAGCCTTGTCAAATTGATTGGAATGTCCCAATTTGTTTTACAGTTTTTTATACTCCACTCTTTGGCTGCTCTAACGCCTGATATTTCTATGGTAAAGACCAGATAGGTGTGATTCCCTTTATCCTGCAAGGGTGACAAAACTTTCTCATTTTTAAAATGAGTGGCATTATCCATTCCTATTCTCTCAGTTTTAGAAAAAAATACTTATATGTTCCGCCATTTTAGCAGACACTGTGTTCCAGTTGCTCTGGTCAGAGGATAGACATGTTTATGACTCCCTTCAATTTTCAAAGGTCACTAGGAAATACTTATTCCCACTGGGAGTGCGGGTCAGAAAAGGACCAGCTATGTCAGCACTAAAAATGGTTAGTGGTTCTTCCTCTATTATTTTAAGATGCTCAGGATGAACTTTCTTAAACCCATCCACCTCTACACATTGAAGACATGTTGACCATGTGTGTTGTATGTGCAATCGCAGTTTCGGTAAGAGGATTTTATTGTGGAGACAATATTTTCTCATCTGAAATAGGCCCACATGGCCTAAACTGCTGTGTAATTCACGCACAACTTAAGGAGCTTCTTCAGGTGGTACGTGAATGCTTCCACCCTTTTTCCATATTCTAGGGAATATGGCAGTCAGGTGGTTAACTCGTCCCGTGCTTTAAGCAAGGTAAAACTTCTCTATTACCCTGATAGTTAAATTTGATCTTATCTGTATGGCTACGGACATGATTCCATTCTACATGCCTGCCTTTAACTCTGCAATAAGACCCTCAATAGATGGGCATGTGTCAGCGCTTCACCTTTCACATTTTTGAACTGCCTTTGTTCCCAATTATTAAGCTCTTCTTTACCCGCTTTGTAACAATAATCACTATCAGTAACAATACGGATGTGTGCTATTTTACCTTTTTTAGCAAAAGGAAGTCCCTCAACAAATGGCCTTTTCCTCAGCAGTCTGTACCTGGTATTGCACCCTTTTGCTTGCAAAGTACTTCACCTGAATTCGTTTTCATTATAAAGGCCCAAGTGGCTGCTTGGTCACCTTTTCGCAAACTCCCCTCTGTCAACAGTGTTATATTTGGAGCAGCGGTTTCCTGTAAAGGTGTCATTATTTCCCCTTGTGGCTTACTTCCTGAGGTCCTCTACACTCCACATCTGGATCAGACATCATCATCTTCCATTTTCTCCATCTACTCATCATTGTTTCTGCTCCCTGAACAGTTTGTTTAGTAGCTTCAGATATTGAAAAATAAAGAGTGTATATGCACATTTTGGTACCTTGAGACATTTCCCTCAGGGCTGGATAAAATCTGAATGCAAGTGCAAGATGCTTCTCTTCAGGAGAGAATTCTTCCTCTGTTCCTGATCAAGTCATGGACATGAATAACACAGATTTTCTATCACCCTGGTTCCTTATCTCCACACCTCCTCCTAAATCATTCGTGGCTAGATGAACTTCCCAAGTTTTCTTCGTATCTCGCATTGTTAGTTTCTGAGAATGGGTCTCAACATACTCTTTTGGTTTTTGATATTGTTCTGGTGTTAAGATAATTTTTTGAATCTCCCTCTTTTCTTAACAACTGGAGCTATGTCTATTTTAGATCCGACTTGGTAAAGAGTTGATTTTTCTTTGGTGAGAGGAACACTATTTCCCTTGTGCTGGGCTGGGGGATGGGTAGCCTGCTTTGGGAGAGTTCCTTAAAATCTCCAGATCTTCCTCTCTGTGCTGAGGCCATAAAACTTTTAATGGTCTCTCTGTTGTCTGCTCAGATTTTCTTCCCCTCCAGAGGTCACGCCTGTCTCTGACCCCGTGTGCTGCGTGTTTCTGCAGCACCTCAGGAGCAGAGAAAAGAGGAGATTTTTTTTTCTCCAAAAGTGTATTCTCCTTCATGAGCAAAATAGCACCACATTTAACTCTCATTGACTTGTCTTTAAAGCGTTCTTTAAGGCTTGAATTGAGTCTTCTGTTGTGTAACGGAAAATCCCATTCCCAAAAAGGGGTCAAGAGCAAATAGTTTAGTTGATTTTGGTAAAGTATTTGAGCTTTAGCTTCGCAAAAACTTTCTCATATTAGTTTTGAAGATATTGTTGGGGCTTGATATCTGCTGATAGTTCCCACATAGGTTTAAATGTGATCTCAACACAGTCTTCTGCATTGCTGGTAAGGCTGGAGCAGCACGAGGTGCGTGCATCACCTGATGCGCCACAGCTCTCTACTCTGCTGGAGGAACATTTCCTACGTTGCTTGGAAGGATTGCCTACGTTGCTGGACCAGCTGGTGGCGATCCGGGGGCATACATAAAATTATAGGCTAATTGATCACAGGTGGGCAGTGGCAAGCAAGTGTGGAACAGAAGCTGTGTTTCACCGTTGTGATGAACTCGATGGCGGGTATATAGGCTGGTCGTGTAGGACTACAGTTAACTGTGCTGTTTTTGGAGAGAAAGGGTAGAGAAAAAAAGTCTATGTTCTCCTGGTCGGGGGATCATAGCGCCACTAGAAGAGAGTAGTGGTTGTCGCAAGAGGATAAGCTAGTTATCGCTTTTGGAAGGTCTTCAGGCACGATATTAGCACTTGTACAAGGGTGGATGCGCGAGTCAAGGTGCTCCATTTCTATAATTCCCTACCCCCTCTGAAAACCTCCTAATTCTGACTAAATTGAGCTGAATTAACTTTGCTGTCGCGCTGGTGTTTATTGCGAGTTCATGTTTGTTTGTCTAATTGTTTCTATATTGGTTTGCTTACCCGCCGTCTTGTGTATGCTTTGTAACAACTAATAATGAATCAGTCCATAGCCAGGGTAAAATGAACTAAACTTTAGTTATCTCACCAAAAGTAAATGACTTGAGAAAAATAAATAATGTAAAGATGTAAAGCAAAATTATACATTGTAGTATAAATGTGCTGGAAATGTGCTGCAAAAGGAAAATAAATAGCAAAAGAGTGTTTTTTTATGTCCTGCATCTGTCTTACAACCTGAGACCCTCAGAGGCATCACTGCTGGTCATAAATACCGGCCTGAGGAAATCAGGGTTGCAAAAACATCTGTCTGCTCAAATAGGTCAATGTTGTATTATTTGTTTCATTTATTCTTAATCTATGTATTGTATGGTAATAATGAATAAAAAAAAAAACGTAATGTATTGAACACATTCCGAAACAAAGCAGATAAGACAGAACTAGACTCAGACATAATTGTGATTGAAACCTTTTGCGCTGTTGCTGCAAAATGAAAACTTTGTTGATTGTCTATTCCAACTGGCCACTGGAATTGGACAATTGATATAAGTTGAAGTTCAATTACAGTTTTAAATATAGTTTAACATTCTTTATTAAACTAAAATGGTCAAAATCCGTTAATATATGGATGAGTGGCCTGGGCTGGACACAGGCCGTGGGGGGACACCCGAGACCGGGCAATGTCCCCGGTAGAAACCGGGTGAAATAGCCAAAAAAAATAATAATAATAAAACCGGGGAAAAGTGAAAAAAAGGCACTCGTGAGGCGGGCAGAGTCCCCTGTCAACTCCCGTTACATTCCTCCATGGTGTCATTTGAGCGAAAAACTTCTACGAGAACCAGGCTGGGGGGGTCAAAAGGGCTTGACCAAGGCCGACCCAAAGTGCACGGTGGGCGGACTCATCACCTCCGTGATGAGTCTCCATTGTGATTTGAAAACTTCCATCAAATGAGTCCTTCGGTGGGCGGGAAAACAAACGCGTCAGAATCGTCATTTCCTGTACTGACAGTGGAGGTGTCCTGAGAGTGGAGGTCTGCACCGGAACTATCCTGAGAACGGAGGTCTGCAGGCAGGCTCCCATGAGGGAGGAGGGGTCTATTTTAACGGAGCTAGATTTTTTTTTATCAATGACTCGCGATCTACCAGCATTGCCACCGCGGTCAATGTACTGGGCACCTCTGACTTACAGTATCTTCTTGATATTTTATATTCTATATTTCTATCATTGACCTTCTACTTTCCCCCTATTTTGTATGTACTCTTAATATTTTTTTCATCAATTATAACATATTCAACAAAAACAATTCAATAACGTGCTTTAACCACTAGGCGGTGCGGGTTTAAAGTGTTAACACAACAAATTATACTTTTTATTATTAGTGTAGGACACTTATGTATGTACTGTATAACATCTGAAGATGTGTAGTTTTATTCATGTTTTCACATAATTTTACAGGATATTGTATATTATTTGTTTTACTTCTACACATTAATATCTGATTTGTAAAACATCACAGACAGAAAGGTATATCCGTCATTTAATGGTAAGCTATTGCAATTCTGAATCCATATATGTGTCTCCCATCACCCAAAACCCCTGACTATTCTTTCAACTCAGTATTTACATTCTTTAATTCAAAGAAAATCAGTAATATCTTTAAAAACTACAAGTCCCTGTCTATCAGCCGTACCAATTGGATCAAATATAAAAGTCAGCCGAATTAGTATTGATACTGCAAGGAGATGTATTGTGTGAAGAGAAATTGAAGATGTTGTTTAATTGCTGATATATTTATGATCCACGTCACGTATTCAGTTCTCATTCATAACACTCCGTTCGATGTCTCACTATGGGATGCGCCTCAAGTTGAGGCCCATATTCTAGAGCAGTGCTTCTCAAAGTGTGGTCCGCGGACCACGGGTGGTCCGTGAGCGCCCCCTAGTGGTCCGTGAGTATATTGGTAACATTTCACATTTGAAATAAATAAATAAATAAAAGTTTTCCGCACTCTCGCGGGAATATCTCCGCAATGGAGTGAGCTTAAGTTTAACTTTTGATTGCATGATATAGCCCAGATAAACACCTTCATCACACATGTGGCCACTTGTTTATACCATTTTCAGGTGATTTGTAAAAAACGATGTGTTTTTGGATATTTGTGGAGTTAGGTGGTCCGCGAGTGTTTTTTTATTGGTTAAGTGGTCCTTGGTATGAAAAAGTTTGAGAAACACTGTTCTAGAGCAAGAGATCCTCTCGCTACTAGACAAGAAGGCTATATCTATAATACCCTCCGAACAGAGTCAGAGCGGCTTTTATTCCAAGTATTTCCTCGTTCCCAAACGGGGAGGGAACGGGATTCGGCCTATACTAGATTTGAGGGCTCTGAATAAATATCTCAAAAGATACAAATTCAGAATGCTCACTCACACATCTCTGTTGCGTCTCGTGCGCCAAAACGATTGGTTCACATCAGTCGACCTGAAAGACGCATCCCAGTATATTATCCACACAGGAAATATCTGAGGTTCGCCTTTTAGGGTGTCTGTTACGAGTACAGAGTACTTCCCTTCGGTCTGTCTCTCAGCCCACGAGTGTTTGTACGGTGTACGGAAGCCGCGATAACCCCGTTAAGACAACAGGGTATTCGCCTGGCAACTTATCTGGACGATTGGCTCGTTCTCGCACAGTCGGAGCAAGAGGCTATTACGCAGACGAATGTCCTCGTAAAACACCTGCTCGACCTGGGTTTCGTAATAAACACAGAAAAGAGCATGTTGTCCCCAGCCCAGACTGTACTCTTCCTGGGCCTACGCCTGAATTTGGTGCCCTTTACAGCCCACCTGTCAGCAGAGAGAGTGAAAGCCTTCAGGGCTTGCCTCGCTCATTTCCAGCCACGCAAATATGTTCTCTTCAGATCATGTCTATGGTTACTGGGGCTCATGGTGTCAGCCATCCTGGTGGTACGACTGGGACGCTTACACATGAGGGAGTTTCAGCGCTGGGTAGCTGCCCTCAGACTGGACCCTGTGCGTCATGGCGCGCGGAGAGTGATGGTCACTATGAAATGCGTAATGGCACTGCGCCACTGGCTGCACCCGACTTTTCTAGTACGGGGCGTGCCTATGGGTGCTGTCCTATCGCGGAAGGTGGTCACCACAGACGCATGTCTGACGGGCTGGGGGGGTATATACGAAAGTCGACCTGTGAGGGGTCTCTGGAGCAGAGACCTCCAACGGTCACACATACATTATCTGGAGCTTTTAGCGGTGTTCCTCACCCTGAAACGCTTTCTGCCTTTTCTCAGAGGACATCATGTCCTCGTGAGGACAGACAACACGACCACAAATATCGTATATAAACCGACAAGGGGTGGTACGCAAACTGATCTTATGGAGCTGCGGACGTCTCCTCTCTCTGAGAGCGACGCACGTACCAGGAGTGATGAACCTCGGGGCAGATCTGCTGTCCAGAGGTGCACCACTATATGCAGACTGGACTCTACATCCAAGAATTGTGAGTCAGCTGTGGGTGTGTTACGACCGGGCCGCGGTGGATCTGTTCGCATCAAAAGAAACCGCTCAATGTCAGCTGTTCTTTTCAATGCGCGATTTAAAACGCACCGTTAGGCGTGGACGCGCTCGCGCACGCTTGGCCTCCGGTCCTTCTGTACGCGTTCCCACCCCTGGCTCTGATACCCCCAACTCTGGCCAGAGTGAGAGAACAACGCCACACACTGATCCTAATAGCTCCACACTGGCCTGCAATGTACTGGCTGGCGGAGATATATCAGATTTTTCACCCACACCCAGAGCGCTTGGCACTATGGGCCTGGCCCGTGAGTGGTATAACCTGAATACAGTGGGACTCCCTCAGAAGGTGATAAACACTATTCAGAGTGTGAGAGCTTTCTCCACCAGGTCCCTCTATGACTGTAAGTGGAGGGTGTTTGAGGAGTGGTGCCTTCAAAAAGGACACATCTCTTTTCAATGTCCTGTCGGGGTGATTCTATCATTTCTACAGGACCTGATTGATAAACACAGAGCTTTCTCTACGATCAAAGTGTACCTGGCTGCTATTGCTGCATGCCATGGGCTCACTCAACCTCCATTTTAACCCCTGGAAGAAGCTGACATGAAACACCTGTCACTGAAGACAGTGTTGTTACTGGCTCTGGCATCTGCCAAGCAAGTCACTGACATTCATGCGATCTCTGTACATCCTTCATGCACTCAGTTTGCCCCGGGGCAAACGAGAGTGTTGCTGAAGCCCAACCCTGCCTTTGTACCTAAGGTGGTTGGCTCATGTACCCCCATTAACATTGAGGCATTTGCTCTGCCACTGTGTTCCTCTGAGGAACAGCGGCCGAATTTGCTGTGTCCAGTTTGTGCTTTACGCACCTATATGGACAGGTCAAAAGAGTTTCGATGCAATGACCAACTCTTTGTATCCTGGGCTAACCCTCATAAGGGCAAGCCCGTTACCAGGCAACGGCTCTCCCACTGGATTGTGGAAGCGATTGCTCTGGCTTATACGAGTCAGGGTTTGCAGGCACCAACGGGCCTGCGTGCTCATTCTACTCGTGGACTGGCTACATCCTGGGCTTTGTTCAAGGGTGTTTCCATCCAAGACATTTGTGCAGCAGCGAGCTGGTCCTCACCGCTCACTTTTGTCCGCTTTTACAGGCTAGATGTCTCTGCTCCAAGTGTGGCCCGCGCAGTGCTGGGCCCCGTGTTGAGACAGGGTTCTACCTGTTAAGTTCTGGTTGTTTTGGTGATTTTCGAGATAAGCATGTCTAGCAATACGGGAGTTTCAATGAGAACTATAGGTTACTTAGGTAACCCCAGTTCTCAGAGTAACATGAAGTGAGATGTCTCACCAGACGGCCCTTCTTGCTAAGGCGAAGCGAGAAGAGGTGCTTATTTTGAATGACGCTGCGACGTAGCGCAAGCTACTTAAAGGGTGGGTGGATTCCCTGACGTAGACGTCAAGATCACCAGCCAATCAGGATTGGCGTAATGAGATTGATGCTTCTGTTTGCATACGCGTTGAGGCGCATCCCATAGTGAGACATCTCACTTCATGTTACTCTGAGAACTGGGGTTACGTAAGTAACCTATAGTTTCGGTGGCAGTTCTTCCAGTTTTTCCAGAAGTCTTCTAATCAGGGCACTATAAATAAAGAACTACGACAGATGTGTAAAATTGAATGCACCCGAACCGTGTATTACAATACAATTCCAAGACCCGACTGTGTGACACGAAAAAAAGGGGGAAATCGTGTTGGTGAACACGAATCAATAGGTTGGGACGTGTCACGTGTGCCAGAGACGATAGGTTGGGACGTGTCACGTGTGCCGGATGTCGCCAATGACGTAATAGGAGCCAACATTTTTTTAGAAATGTGGGTACGGAAGAAAAGAGAGAGGGTTCTGTTTTCTGACACTGTGTGAGTTCCCTGACACACGGGGACACATATTTATGTATAAAAGACATAAAAAAGTGCATTTTGCATGATAGGTCCCCTTTAAACAGCAGACATTTCGTTTAGCTTTGAAAAGACACTGAGGCAAAAGCTTTGTGGAAGGATTGAAGGTGATTGAGTTGCCAATTTCTTTTTTCAATATGACTCGTCAATCCATAAATTGATTAAAACAAATACATTCAAAAGGAAGGAAGAATTAAATGAATCTGCCCATTGATTTATTTTTTTTACAAGAAAGGAAATGCAGGTACAGAATAGCTCCCCTCTTTATTGGCCTCTCAGGCAGCTCCTCAGCCTGGACAAAGAGACAGAGAAAATATAGGATTTCATAAACTAATAAACCTCAGAAGAAAAATCGATATGGTTGCTAACCCTGCAAAGGCTCTTTTCCACAAATGTATAGACCACAGCAAAAATCAATGTCCAGAGTTTATAACCTGTTCAGACTGGCAACAGTAGGATTTTATGAAATGTCGGTTAGCGTTACTGTATCTTCAGAATATTCAGTTAAATAAACAATTAGAGTCAGTGAGGCAGAGCCGGGGCTGTGTGAAGTTTCCAGCCCCGGGCGTACCCTGAGGGTACGGCTCATTATCTGGTTCCGGAGTGTTGCAAATTTAATTTCAAAACTGAAATAGCCATTCAGTTTTTGTCCTGCTAATTTGTTTCTCTCTTTTATTAACTGTCACCTATTTCTAGACTTGGTGAAGACTTGGAAAACCTTTTAACAGCGATAACACAGAAAGATTCTCCTGTCATTGTATATTTCTGGGGAAACACATTTTGCTGGGATTCACAGAGCACTAATCTGAAATTGACTGGCATTCCACAGCAACTCTATAGAGACTCGGTATGAGACCCCGCTTGTTACTGTAAATTAAAGCTTGAGTGATAGACAACAAACAGAAAACAGAACATCAAATAATGTAAGAATATTGTCCAGCATGCCAAATAGTTAAGCTCCTCATTCCCACACTTGGAATCAATTAATCAAATGCATTATGTATTCTGATGTATATGCGATGTGTGCAGCATTCAGTGATACTTACAATTCATTTTCAACACTGTGTTTTAAAATCACAAAAACACCGGATTTGGAACCCCCACTATAACTTTGTCCTAGATAGCCGTACTGTCACCAAATGTACACTGGTGTTTGCTGTTCACCTGCAGTTTGTGCACACAAAAGCATTCTACATACCACCTAGCACAAAGTTATAGTGGGGGTGCCAAATCAGGCAGCACCAACGCCTCTGCCACATGTGGAAGCCCCTCTTTAGTTTCTCACCTGCTGAGCCCAGAGTAAAATCCTTTTGTATGCACATACTACATGTGAACAATAACTCTCCTGCCTTTAAAAGTGCATTTCATCCCAGATAACCCAACGCCAAAAGCAAGATATTCTCTGCTGCCAGTGGATAATCTTCCTCAAAGTAAGACCGGTGTACTCAGTGGGAGTTAGTGTGAGATTGGGCATTTCTGTCAGTTTTGCTTAATAATTAAATAGTGTAGAACAATCAACGTCACCTCTACAGTTTCAACTAAATATGCAAATGTAGCTTCAAAACATTGGGACCTTGCCTCAAACCACTCTAGAAATGTTGAAAGACTTATATAAATCAATTCTAATGGATTACACCATTTGTATTATGGTAATTAAAAATATAAGCCTTGAGCCACAGATCAGAGTGAAGTATCATGTTTATTAAAAAAATAATGCCAGTAAGTGTACCATCAGTAATTATGTTTTTCTTCAGAGCTGATCCTCTAATCCACTGTAATGTCTAATTAAACCAACCTTATTTGTTTTAATATACAGCAGTGTCCAGATAGAGATTGCTGGCTTGTTTTCTTTCTGGTTGCTGTGTCCATATGGGGGTGTGTATACAGTACAGTATGTACCAGAAAATCCAGAGAGACCTGGAACAAACCCCACTCTCTCACTAGATCTTTTGATTCCTTCCCTTCATCCAGCATGCCCTGGGTCACAATGAATCAGAGAGAGACACAGAGAAAAAGAGCATCAAACATCCACCTGTTCTCGAGATTTGTATTATTGTTGTCAGCCAAAGTATTAAAACATAAAATCAGGTAATTAGGACACCACAAGAGTGAAACGCCCCACCAACACTGGACAATTATCTAGCTGGAGGCTGCATAATCACATACTGTAGTGTTTCTATTTCTGACAGAAAAATTGGGTGTGGTATTTTTTTAAATTTGGAATTATGTCTCCATCTCTGTTAGTTGATAACAACAGTTGTGATAGTCATGGTTAAATAGGGTAATGGTCTCAGGATAAAAAATCCCTGGTCCAGATTGCCACAAAGACAGAATCAATTATTCCAGGGCCTGAGGACTCTCTGTCTACTGAATTTCATGGAAGTTTGTACACCGGTTTTATGAGATAAACTGCAGATGATATGACAAAAAACATGCCTTCTCAGCAGAGTTAATTATTTTTGTGGGTTCTTGTGATGGTTATAAAAAGACCGTGTGAAGTTTGGGGACTTTGGGATAATTTATTCCACTGGTATTGCTCTGGAAAATTGGCCAAGACTCAACAAACTTGTTGTGACAGAGCTCTGTTTCCTTAGAAGCGCATGCTTCGAAAGACCAGTTCTGATTTACAATTGGGTTTATATAATTTCTAGATTTACCACTTTGATATGCCTTGAATAGATGAATTCAGTTTACTTTTAAAATGTCAAAGCATTGAATGTCAAAAGCTTTCTACCCTGTAGAGAGGCCGGCTTGCTAAAGGTGCGCCAAACAGACTCAACACAGTGTGAAAGGAGGGTTGTGAAACCCCAACGCATTTCAACTATGATGTTAATAATTGTTATTCTGATAACCATCTGATGGGACACATATGATTAATCTAACCAATGCATCTGTTTGCATACAGTTTTGCTTAAATAAAAAAAAATCTGAATACTAATAATATGTATTGTAAATCCTCTGTAGAAACAGTTTGCCTTCAGACTGCTTGAAATCACTCTGAATAGTTGAAACAGTACCCTTCTGTTTATCCAAGAGGATTTTGATGTACATCCCAACTGATGTGTCTTGTAATGCTTTTATTTTGTTGTTCCTATTTGGACAATCCAATTTTGGAGCCGTAATAATTATGAAATGATTTTCCTTTGCATGTTGAAGAGACTGACTGAAGACTTGACTAACTGCTTGTGAAATGCATTCTTTCAGAATGCTTGTGTATTAACATATGGGACTGGTTCAAGTCATGCAATTATACCAATATGGAGGCCTTCCCTGACACTCAATTGCCTTTTCTTGAAGAAAGAAACTTGAAGCGTCTTGAGAGTCACTTCTGACTTCCAAACGTGCTTCATATTTAAAGATGAATTGCTGAAATCTCAGCACTGGTTTTCTCACCACTACTGTACCTGAATACTGCTGAGTCTATTGCTGCTATTTTAAATTATGTAAGCCACTGTAAAAAATTGAAACCAACTGAAGTGTTGGTACCTCACTCTTCCACGTGTGCTCTGTTGTTTTTTTCTACTGTATAACAACTGAAATCCACACAGGTAGCAACTTGTATTCGTGTGAAGTGAGGGGGATCACAACTGAACCACATGGTTTACGATTAAGCAGGTGTACATTCACAGACTTGTTGCCTCAGAAACATAAACTCTTCCAGTAAGCTTTTTCCTGCCTGAATGTGTAAACTGCACCCAGGACATGGCCACAGATGAAGTATCTAATAGCTGACGTAAATCCTTCAGTAAGCCTGTATTAACTGTTCTGTTGGCTTCTACTGATTTCTGCAAATAGACAGATGAAAGCATGGCTTCTGGTGAATTATATTACTGTTAATGTTGTTGGTAGTACAAAGGCATCACAGACCTAACAGATGTGCTATGAGACACCAAAGCATACAGGACACCAGAGGTGCAGCCGCAGGGGAATCTTTTCCTCACATCATCATCAATATGGGATGCTTATAGTCCAAATTGATTCTCTGCTAAATATATGACCCCTATTACTAAAAACACACAAAGATCGTGTGGCTCTAAGAAGTAATTGATAGCGCAACAAAATTGGCACAGACAGTAACATTTTAGGCAGAAATAACATTGACTCTAGACTAGATCACACTGTGCTCATTTAGTGTGAGCAGGAGGAGACAGATTATCAGTGAATCAATGAGTAGAGCTCAGTAGAGGAATTACCTGTTTGTACAAGCTAATGGCTCCTAGTGCAGCGCCAGAGCATGTAATGGTTCCTAATAATGTTTTCTCACCGTTTACGATCTCTCTGACTCTCTCCTCTCTCTCTGTGAGACTCTCTCACCAAGGAATGTCTTTTTCACTTTTACTTCTTCAAATCAGTGTATTCCTCACGTGATGTTCCCTTTAACCAATATACTTCAAGTTATTTAATTGTATGGTTTGATTATCACTGTGCATCGTTAGTTTGCATGAGAACCAGGAAGCATGTGTTTATGTTCATCAATGTCATATAAATAGAAGCAGACTCAAAGCAAGTGGTTGTGGAAAGTCTTTAGCAAACCACCATTTTTAAATCTGGTGTTTACATAGGCAAGGCAAGGCAATTTTATTTATATAGCACTTTTCAGCATGTGGCGATTCAACATATACTGTACAGTGTACATACTGTACATTTTGGTCCATCTACCACCAATATTCAATAAAGTAAATGAGTACCTTCTAATGTCAATAGCATCATGCAAGTAATGATGTAGAGATGTGCATGTGAATGTTTGGGTGATATTTGTGAGCAGAAAACATATGCATGTTAATCTTTTTGTACATGTCATAACCTATATTGTATATTTCTTTAAAATGTCAAGGTTGTGGGGCTATTTTAAAATGATAATGAGAGTGTACATGTTCATTTAGCATGCAGAGAACTTAATGGAATCTCAGACATTGGTGTCAGATCCAGAAGTGGAATGAATTATTCAGACACGAGCATCTTCTGAACACACTGGAAGCATGCGTCTCAACGGAGATAACAGATTGTTCAATCTTATGATAAATCTTGTGATGCTGTTGAAAAGATGCCTTTTCAAGTGTAAACAACACAAGCAGCAAGTAATAATAATAATAATGCATTTTATTTATATAGCGCTTTTCACAACTCAAAGACGCTTTACAGTATGAGGGAGGGTAGACAAACATGGACAGGCAAACAAGTAAGTAAAAAATAAAAAGGCAGTCAAGAGGAAGTTGATTGAGAGGGGGGGGGCTTATGGGTAGACAGAGTTGAAAAGATGTGTTTTGAGGCGGGACTGAAAGACTGTGAGGGACTCAGAGTCATGGAGATCTTGGGGGAGGGAATTCCAGAGCCTAGGATCTGCCACTGAGAAGGCTCTGTCCCCAAAGCTGCAGAGTGTGGATGTGGGAATGGATAGGAGTCCGGCTGCGGTGGATCTGAGGGACCGTGGAGGTTGATAAGGAGTGAGAAGGTTTGTGAGATAAGGGGGGGCCAGATGGTGGAGGGCTTTGTAGGTGAGGACCAGAATTTTGTAGTTGATGCGATGGGAGACAGGAAGCCAGTGGAGGTCTTTGAGGACTGGGGTGATGTGATGCCATGATTTGGTATGCGTGAGGAGACGTGCAGCTGCATTTTGAACCCGTTGGAGTCTGTTGAGGGATGTAGTGCTGATGCCGTAAAGAAGTGAGTTGCAGTAGTCGAGGCGGGAGGAAATTAAGGCATGGATTAGTCGTTCGGCTGTGGGGCGGGTGAGAGAGGGTAGGATTTTTGCAATATTGCGGAGGTGGAAAAATGAGGTTTTGACTGTTTGGCGGATGTGAGGTTCGAGGGAGAGGGTGGGGTCAAAGATTACGCCAAGGTTGCGTGCCTGATTGGAGGGGGAAACAATGGTGCCATCGATGGTGAGAGTTATGTTAGTGACCTTGCTGAGGGTGGATTTGGAGCCGATTAGGAGGAGTTCTGTTTTGTTGCTGTTCAGTTTGAGGAGGTTATGTTGCATCCAAGTTTTAATAGCTGTCAGACAGGAATCGATGTGGGTAAGGGGTGGGTCATGGAGGGATTTGGTGCTGAGGTAGATCTGAGTGTCATCAGCATAGCAGTGGAAGTCGAGGTTGAAGTGGCGGAGTATCTGACCGAGGGGGAGGATGTAAATGATGAAGAGGAGGGGGCCAAGTACTGATCCTTGAGGAACTCCTTGGGTGACTGAAGCTGTGGCAGAGGAGTGGTTTGGGAGGGAGATGAAGTGGGATCGTTCAGTGAGGTAGGACTGGAGCCATCTGAGTGCAATACCTTCAATACCAATGTCCCTGAGTCGGGTGAGCAGGATGTTGTGGCTCACGGTATCGAAGGCTGCACTCAGGTCGAGGAGGATGAGAATATTGAGGGAACCAATGTCAGCAGAGGTGAGGAGGTCATTGAGGACTTTGACGAGTGCAGTTTCTGTACTGTGGTGAGGACGAAATCCAGACTGAAGGGGTTCATAAAGCTGGTTGGTTTGGAGATGGCAGTGAATTTGTTTGGCTACAATGCGTTCAAGAGTTTTTGAGAGGAATGGTAGGTTGGAGATAGGGTGGTAATTAGTGAGGGAGGAGGGATCAAGACCAGGTTTTTTGAGGATTGGAGTAACGGCAGCAGTTTTGAAGGCAGAGGGGACGGTTCCATGGGACAGCGAGGAGTTGAAAAGGTTAGCAAGATAGGGGCAGAGGACGGGGAGGCAGGACTTCAGGAGAGGAGTGGGTAGAGGGTCAAGGGAGCAGGTTGTGGGATTTGAGGAACCGATCAGATGAAGTATTTCAAGTGGGGTCACCAGGTTGAACTGGGAGAGGCGGCGCTGGGGAGGAGGAGTCAGGAGGTCAAGGGAGATGGGGGGAGAAGTGGTAGCGGTGGAGGTTGGGGGAGATGCTTGTATATCAGATGGAGCTGAGAAGGAGTGGTTAATGGCGTTAATTTTGTCTGCGAAAAACTGGAGGAATGAGCTGCAAGTAGCGGAAGTAGAAGTAGGGAGGTTATCAGCACGGGGTTTGAAAAGCTTGTTAACTGTGGAGAAGAGGGTCCTGGGGTTACGGGAGGGGTCAATGAAGATGTTGGAGAGGTAGGCAGATTTAGCGGCAATAAGAGCATCTTTGTATGTATGCATTGAGATGGAGTTTGTAGCTTATGTAATGGACTGTGAGGGATGATTTCTTTGAAAGACGTTCAAGTTGGCGGCCTCGCTGCTTCATTTTACGCAGTGCGGGTGTGAACCAGGGTGAGGAGGTCTTGAAAGTAACAGTTTTATTTTTGAGGGGGGCTAAAGTGTTGAGGGAGGTGAGTAGGGTGGAGTTGAGGTGGTTGAGCAGATCATCAGGTGAGCTGAGGGTTGCGTCCAGGGGGAGATTAGATGATAGCAGTTCGGAGAGATGGTTATGGTCAATGGAGTGTAGATTACGGAAGGTGATGTTTCTGGGTGGGCAGGGGTTTCGGGTGGGGGGAGCAATGGTGAATTGTATGAGTTTGTGGTCGGAGAGGGGAAATGGGCAAGGGTGGAGGTCAATCACTGGGAGGTTGGTAGAGCAGACGAGATCAAGAATGTGTCCTTTGTCATGGGTGGGGAAGGTGACATGTTGGGTGATAGAGAAATTGTCCAGTAGGGTTGTGAATTCGGATGCCAGCTTGCAGGTGGGTGAGTCAATGTGAATGTTGAGGTCACCAAGTAGTAACAGACATTGAGAGAGGGATGAGGCAAGTGTGAGGAATTCAGTGAAATCGGAGAGGAAGGAGGGATGAGGTTTAGGAGGCCGGTAGATGAGGATGACTGTCAGTGAGGGAGGGGCTTTGAAGGCAATGAATTCAAAGGATGATACTGAGGGGAGGCTTAGTTCTGTGATCTGGATGTTCTGATTGTGGATTACAGCAAGGCCGCCACCACGGCGGGAGGGGCGGGTTTAGTGATGTATTTAAAGCCAGGGGGGGATGTTTGGTTGAGGGAGAAGAAGTCATCGGGCTGTTGCCAGGTTTCGGTGAGCAGAAGGAAATCAAGGGATTTTTCCAAGATTAGTTCATGGAGGATGAGGGCGTTCTTGTTGAGTGATCGGATGTTAAGGAGGGCAATGTTAGTTGAGTGGGAGGGGCGTGGTGTGGTCACAGACTGAAGAGGTAAGAGGTTGTCCAGGTTGACAGTGCGGGGAGGAATGTGAGATGGGGGGGAGGAGCGGCGAGGAGGTGGAAGGAAGTGTGTTATTATCAGTTTTTGGTGGTTGAGGGCGGTGGAATCCACTCCAGGTATTTGGGCCAGCTCTGAGCAGAGGGCAGTGGAATACACTCCAGGTATTTGGGCCAGCTCTGAGCAGAGGGCAGTGGGATCCACTCCAGGAATTTGGACCAGCTCTGAGCAGAGGGCTGTAGAATCCACTCCAGGTATTTGGGCCAGCTCTGAGCAGAGGGCGGTGGAATCCACTCCAGGTATTTGGGCCAGCTCTGAGCAGAGGGCAGTGGGATCCACTCCAGGAATTTGGACCAGCTCTGAGAAGAGGGCAGTGGAATCCACTCCAGGTTTTCGGTACAGCTGGGATTGTAACGGACCAGTGGTGGGTGTATAATATGGAGTAATAAATGCGCTCAGATGACATGACAGTTGTGGGACATGGTGGTTAGTCGACCAGATAGATGTTATGGATGATTTTTCCGGACTGGGAGTAAACAAATCTGCGTTTGGAACCTCTATGGACATACCTCGGTCTGCGTAGAAGCCCGAGGCAATTGATGACAGACAAGCTTAGAGGAAGCGCAGAAAAGTTATTGAGATTAAAAAGTTGGGAGACAGAGTATCGTAACATCATAGTGCCGCGGTAGGATGCTAGCGTTAGCACAGCGCTGGCTATGGTTGTCGACCAGCGGCGCTGAAAGTGGAGCTGTTGGCAGCCGTCAGACAGGATCATGAGAGGTCAGTTGCAGGCTGTCCTTTACAGCAGATGGGGGGACCGGCAGGAGCGGGAGGTTTAAAGAACCAGAGTCAGGGCCCACGGGGAGGGGCAGGACGAAGAATGGGGCTGGTTATTTGATGGATGGAGCAGCGTTAGCAGGTGGGCTACATTACTACGGTCAAGCCAGCCGTCTTTCACTTCTGCGTGGTCAAACCAGCCGCCCCTGTATTTCGAGTGCGCGATTAGTTACAGGTTTACGGTAATGCAATAAAAACAACCCTGGCTGGGAAGCTTTCTAGTGCCCGGCCGTACACTTCTCTCGTTTCGTATGTGCAGTATTATATATTCGACCACTTTAAAGCTACAGAAAATCCCACCGAGGAACACTTCTGGTGAGGATTTCAAAGTAAAGGATGGCATGTGGTTCATTTATATTATTTGCGATTGAGGAACAGGGTAATTTATGAGAATAATGTTAGGACTTATTGCTTCATAAACTTATTGCACAAATACTATGAACTACTTTTACTGTGTACTTTTTGAGAATGGCAAAATTCCCTCCAGAGAACAAGAATGAGCAGTTTTGTCAACTTTAATGTGGGATAAAAAACATTTTTTCCATAAGTAGTTTCTGAAACTGCCATGTTTGTACTTAGTACTTCTAGTACTACTTGCAAAAATAATATGAACTACTTTTACTGTGTACTTTTGAGTAATTTGAGTTTCAAAGTCCTCTCCAGAGAACAAGAATGATCATTTTTGTCAACTTTATTGTGGGATAAAAAACATTTCTTCCATAAGTAGTTTCTGAAACTGCCATGTTTGTACTTAGTACTTCTAGTACTACTTGCAAAAATAATATGAACTACTTTTACTGTGTACTTTTGAGTAATTTGAGTTTCAAAGTCCTCTCCAGAGAACAAGAATGAGCAGTTTTGTCAACTTTAATGTGGGATAAAAAACATTTTTTCCATAAGTAGTTTCTGAAACTGCCATGTTTGTACTTAGTACTTCTAGTACTACTTGCAAAAATAATATGAACTACTTTTACTGTGTACTTTTGAGTAATTTGAGTTTCAAAGTCCTCTCCAGAAAACAAGAATGAACATTTTTGTCAACTTTAATGTGGGATAAAAAACATTTCTTCCATAAGTAGTTTCTGAAACTGCCATGTTTGTACTTAGTACTTCTAATACTACTTGCAAACATAATATGAACTACTTTTACTGTGTACTTTTGAGTAATTTGAGTTTCAAAGTCCTCTCCAGAGAACAAGAATGAACATTTTTGTCAACTTTATTGTGGGATAAAAAACATTTATTCCATAAGTAGTTTCTGAAACTGCCATGTTTGTACTTAGTACTTCTAGTACTACTTGCAAAAATAATATGAACTACTTTTACTGTGTACTTTTGAGTAATTTGAGTTTCAAAGTCCTCTCCAGAGAACAAGAATGAGCATTTTTGTCAACTTTATTGTGGGATAAAAAACATTTCTTCCATAAGTAGTTTCTGAAACTGCCATGTTTGTACTTAGTACTTCTAGTACTACTTGCAAAAATAATATGAACTACTTTTACTGTGTACTTTTGAGTAATTTGAGTTTCAAAGTCCTCTCCAGAGAACAAGAATGAACATTTTTGTCAACTTTATTGTGGGATAAAAAACATTTCTTCCATAAGTAGTTTCTGAAACTGCCATGTTGGTCATTAGTACTTCTAGTACTACTTGCAAAAATAATATGAACTACTTTTACCGTGTACTTTTGAGTAATTTGAGTTTCAAAGTCCTCTCCAGAGAACAAGAATGAGCATTTTTGTCAACTTTAATGTGGGATAAAAAACATTTTTTCCATAAGTAGTTTCTGAAACTGCCATGTTTGTACTTACTACTTCTAGTACTACTTTCAAAAATAATATGAATTAAAACTGCGGTCGCACTTGTGCGCGCAGTGATGAGCGGGCCCTCGCGTCCGTGCGCCTGTCGGGGAGGGCGGCAGGTCGTCCCGGCGTCAAGCAGACGTGCGCGAGTCCTGGGAAATGAGCCGTTTGTCATTTCTCTAATTTTCGCGTACCAGACTCCCAGGTGCTCCGGCAGCGACCCGGAAACGGATGTCGAAGGAAAACAAATTTCTCTAAAGGGTCGTGGAGGATCGATTATCGAGGAGGCTGTCTGGAGGAGCCGTAACCGAGGATACACTGATTTAGAGGAGAGAGGAGTGTCTCTGGAGGAGCTATAACCGAGGGTACACTGAAGTATTCTCCTGAGACGATTTAAGCCAACAGTGATGTTTAAAAGAGGCGTGACGCATGGCTGGACTTCTGTGAAACGAAGCACAGCTCTGCAAACTGTTCCCGTTGTGATTATAAGTTATTTGAGATGATCAAATGTGCATCAGACTTTCTGCCCTTTACAGTTTGTTTACTCACTAATCACATGTCCCCTGGATGTTAGGTGATGTTACAGTGAGAACAGCTGCTGAGGGCAGTGCAGAAAGCAGAACAGTGTGTATAATATATATCGCTCAATAACAAATGTAACAGGCCTACATGTCACACTTTATCTGTAGGCTTTAGGAGATATCTACAAATAAACATTAGGGTTAGGGTTAGGGTTAGGGTTAGCGAGGGTGTGTGTGTGTGTGTGTGTGTGTGTGTGTGTGTGTGTGTGTGTGTGTGTGTGTGTGTGTGTGTGAGAGAGTTGATGTGCCAGGCAGACAGGCAGGGCTCAGTAGCTTATCTGACATATAATGGGTCAAAAATGGTACATTCTCCGTTAGCCTACGAGCTCCCCGTTTGAGCGAAAGACTATTTCTTCTCAATGTAGCATGACATTGGATATGCGCTGAAGTTGTCCTGGATTGGAATTTTTGCGATCATTCCCCTAGGAGGAGTTTGCAAGAATGTGCTTGAAATGCATGAAAAACGCACATTTTTCAAAATGGCCGACTTCCTGGGGGGCGGGGCTAATGGAAGGCAATTTGAAATATGTGTGCAATCATAATAGCAATATGTATACAGCGTTTGGTGAATATTGGAAAAAGTATACGCGAGTAGTTTGGAGTCATTTGGAGTAATTTGTGACATGTAAATGGTAATAAATGGTGTATTCGCTGTTAGCTTACGACCTCCAGGATTGAGGTATAAAAAATGTTCTTCTCAATTTAGCATCATATTGGATAGGGGCTGAACTTGTGCTGGATTTGAATTGTTCCGATCATTCCCCTAGGAGCAGTTTGCAAGAATGTGCTTAAAATGCATGAAAAACGCACATTTTTATAAATGGCCGACTTCCTGGGGGGCGGGGCTAATGGAAGACAATTTGAAATATGTGTGCAATCATAATAGCAATATGTATCCAGCGTTTCCTGAATATTGGAAAAAGTATACGCGAGTAGTTTGGAGTCATTTGGAGTAATTTGGGACATGTAAATCGTCAAAAATGGAAAGTTCTCCGTTCGCTTACGAAGTCGTCGTTTGAGCGATCGACTATTCCTTCGCAATTTAGCATCACATTGGAAATGGGCTGAACTTGTCCTGGATTGGATTTTTTCCGATCATTCCCCTAGGAGGAGTTCGCAAGAACGTGCGTAAAATGGCTGAAAACCGCACATTTAAAAGATGGCCGACTTTCTGGGGGGCGGGGCTAATGGAAGGCAATTTGAAATATGTGTGCAATCTTAATAGCAATATGTACACAGCGTTTCGTGAATATCGGATTAACTATATCCGAGTAATTTGGAGTAATTTGCGACATGTAAATGGTCAACAATGGTGTATTCGCTGTTAGCTTACGACCTCCACGATTGAGCTATCAAAAATGTTCTTCTCAATTAAGTATCATATCGGATAGGGGCTGAACGTGTCCTGGATTGGAATTTTTCCGATCATTACCCTAGGAGGAATCGGCACGAATGTGCTTAAAAAGCATAAAAAACGCACATATTTCAAAATGGCCAACTTTTTGGGGGGCGGGGCTAATGAAATGTATTTACAAATATATCCGCAATTCCATGAGGAATGTCTGTGCCAAAATTCGTGAAGTTCTGAGAAACTATATGCGACTACCACACAATAGGGGGCGCTAGTGAGCAGTTGTTTAGAAAATGTAAGTTATTTTTTTACATTATGGAAAATGTCGTAGGCTCTGACGTGTGTCCCAAGTTTTGGGTCCGAAGCTCATTTTATGCTATCGCAAATTGTAAAAAATGTATATGCAATTTTTAAAAATGGTATAGGCCACGCCCACATTCTGTATTTGTTGCGACACTTTAAATCTGAGTTCGTAGTCACCCCGAGAGTATGTATAAAAAAAAATAATAATAATTCGTCCATCCGCTCTTGAGTTATACATTTGTGGTATTTTTGGCGCCCCCTATAGTCCTAAATTAAAATTATTTGGTGTGCCTATTTCCCAAGACAGATTAAACCTTTCCACCAAAATCTGTGGTGAATGGATACATTGTTGATGAGTTATGAGCATTTCTTTCTAAGCCCCGCCTTTTTGCGAGTACGTTTGAATTCATGGTGGAAATATTTATCGTTTGAACATGCTCATCTCCTAGAGGAATGTGTCTGACCCTCCACCGATGCTATATACGAAGTTTGGTGTTAAAAAACTGAAAATTTAAATTTAAGTGAATATTTAACTGTTTATGTCAATTTGCCAATTAAAAAAAAAAAAAAGTAGGCGGAGCTTAGGGTTCCCATGGACTTATTTGTAGACCAGGTATTCCCGGATATGTGTGCAAAATTTCAGGTCATTCTGAGTTACGGTGCGACTTAGTTAATTTTGTGCGAAATGGGATTTTGATAGGTGGCGCTAGTGAGCAGGTTGGAATATTTAACCCATTGACTCCAGAATATTGAATTTTTTACCGGTCCTGTTGTCCGTGCAAAATTATACAACTTTTTCAGCGTCCTAAAGGCCTCAAAAACAGGAAACGCCAGCACTATAATAATAATTAAAACTGCGGTCGCACTTGTGCGCGCAGTGATGAGCGGGCCCTCGCGTCCGTGCGCCTGTCGGGGAGGGCGGCAGGTCGTCCCGGCGTCAAGCAGACGTGCGCGAGTCCTGGGAAATGAGCCGTTTGTCATTTCTCTAATTTTCGCGTCCCAGACTCCCAGGTGCTCCGGCAGCGACCCGGAAACGGATGTCGAAGGAAAACAAATTTCTCTAAAGGGTCGTCGAGGATCGATTATCGAGTCAGGCTGTCTGGAGGAGCCGTAACCGAGGATACACTGATTTAGAGGAGAGAGGAGTGTCTCTGGAGGAGCTATAACCGAGGGTACACTGAAGTATTCTCCTGAGACGATTTCAGCCAACAGTGATGTTTAAAAGAGGCGTGACGCATGTCTGGACTTCTGTCAAACGAAGTACAGCTCTGCAAACTGTTCCCGTTGTGATTATAAGTTATTTGAGATGATCAAATGTGCATCAGACTTTCTGCCCTTTACCGTTTGTTTACTCACTAATCACATGTGCCCTGGATGTTAGGTGATGTTACAGTGAGAACAGCTGCTGAGGTCAGTGCAGAAA